>NC_034613.1:147560057-147682451 GCF_900095145.1 Mus pahari
CTCTCTCTCTCTCTCTCTCCCTCTCTCTGTCTCTCTGTCTCTGTCTCTGTCTCTCTCTCTCTCTCTCTCTCTCTCTGTGTGTGTGTGTGTGTGTGTGTATGTGTGCATAATATCTATGTATATGTTTGTGTCTGTGAGAGAGGTAGAGAAAGATGTGCATGTACGTAGGGGTTCCCACTTATTACAGTAAGTACATGGTAATCAGATAGGAAACTGGGTGTTGCTCCTTGGGTTCCACCTTATTTAAGACAGTATCTCCTCCTTATACACCAGGCTATCTGGCCTGAGTTTTCAAGGGCTTTCCTGTCAGTATCTCTCATCCCTTTGGAATGCCACTTTCTTTGGGTTCTGGGGATTTGAACTCAGATATTAACGTTTGTGGGGCAGGTGATTTAGCCAGTGAACTTTCTATCCAAGCCTCATTCTGTATTTTGATTTTAATTTCCTATTTCTTTCTTTTATCTTTTTATTTCTTTTATTCTACATTTTTTCATATCTTTCCATCATAAATCTAACCAAGAGATCGGAAGACCACACTATTGTAGTTTGAATATCAACTTAAAAATCCTGCACTTTAAGCTGTTTATAATAGCAATTTTTCATGGCTTTTGAGTCATGTTTAAAAGCAATGATAAAATCCAGATTATAAAAAGAGAAATGAAGTGGCAATAGAGATGGCTTGCTTCCCAACTAGGAAAATAAAAGTTTCAAGCCATGACAAATCCAAGCAGAAAGTAGTAACTGTGGCAGACAGGAATGGTCAGATGCCAAGTATATTGAGATCATAGAGGCAGCAGGATTGGGTAGCTAATTGGGGTATGAGGAAAGGAGAGCTTTAATGATGATGTAAAGTTTTAGTTCTGAGCAACTGAATGGGTGGCAGTAGACATCACCAAAGTAGGAAATACAAAAGTACCCGAATTACTTTAAAATAAGGAAGCACACATGCAAACCTTCTAAGTTCCTAAAGATCAGATATATACTCCATTCACCTGTGCAGTTTTTCTCTAGGCTCTTAATGAATCTTTGTTAGAGAGCTGTGTATAGTTGTTCATATCGGAAAAACATCCTGCTGGATGAGTGACCCATGCACAGATTATTTGTGTGTCAAAGGGACATTCAAAATGGAACAGACAAGTAATATGCTACCAACCAAAGTAGTAGGAAAAGCCGTGTAGGAATTGCAGACTTAGGAGGAATCCAGGCTTCTTGAAATACTTTGAGAGCATTTGTGAAGCAAATCATTTGATGTTTGGGAAATGTATCTTTGTTTTTATATATACAAAATAAAATCCACAAGAAGAACTGATCATTCTGATAAAACATGCTGGCTGGTATTAGATCTCATATCATTAAGTATGCCAAAGATTACTATCTTCATTTACATGTGCACTTCAATATTGGATGTCATTACATCAATACTATATTAAATCAACAAAAATATCTAGTGAGATTTCTTTTGAATATTACAGATACTACAAAACATTAGATAACTTCAGAAACATAAATAAATCAGTGCTATATGATACATTAGAGAGGTTATGGGAAATAAACTCATATAATAAGTTGAAATTGAATATCTCAATATATGTATATATATATATATATAGATATAGATATAGATATATAGATATATAGATGTGTGTGTGTGTGTGTGTGTGTGTGTGTGTGTGTGTGTGTATCAGAGGTGTAATTTTTCTGGGCGTTTGAGACCAATTCTCATAATATCAAGCAGGCAGATTTTATTTTCTCAGATATGTCTTACTCCTTATGTTTTCTAAAAGGTTGGAAATATTATTTAATTCTTATATTCTCCCAAATTCAAATGTTCAGAAACTAATATGTAGGTGGGGTTTTAGCACGCTGATATCGCGCCCATAAATTCTCACTAACATGACTTCCCAAATCTGAGCTGAACAAAGACAATACTAATAGCCATGCCAAAATGGACAAAAAAAAAAAAAAAGCCCCAAGACCTCATCCTTACCCAAAGAAACATAGGCAATTCAAGAATGCTGAGTGTAAGAGAAATGGTTTCCTCAAGGTACAGCACATCCATTGCCACAGTAAAGAAAAGAGGCTATGAATATGAAGGAGAGCAGACCAGGGCATACATAGGGAAGGGTTTGGAAGGCCAAGAGAAATTTTGTAATTATTGGTTACTTATCCATTAATAAATATTCTTGTGAATTATCAACCGTTCCTTCCCTGATAGGAAAGGAATCATTCTTACAAATAGTAATTTCCCTTCCAAAACAGGAGTTTTTCTTACAAAAATAGTAGCTTACCTTCTTTTCAAAGCTTTGCCTATTTCTGATGCTTCTCTAAAATATCATCTTAAAGTGATTTCTACACAACAAGGCATATTCTGGTCTCGTAAATAATGTTTTGAGGTGGCATATTCTGGTCTTCTAAAATAACACATTCATAATTTCCAGGCATAAGAACATGGACATCATACCAGACATAGTAGCACACACTTAAAAAAATGATTAAGTTATTTATTTACTGTCCATCCAGATTTCAGCTTCTTTCCCCCCTCTTCTCCTGTTCCCTCTGTCTCCCCTTTCTCCCATGCACACCTCCTCTCTTTCTCCTCAGAAGAAAGGGAGGCCTCTCACAGATATCAAACAGCTTTGGAATATCAAGTTGAAGTAAGTCTCTGCAAATCTTCTATTGAGGCTAGACAAGGTAGTTCAGTTAGGTGAAAGGGATCCAAAGGCAGGGAATGTAGTCAGACATAAGATAGCCCTTGCTCCCAATTTATGAGTCCCACAGGAAGACCCAATTGCTGAAGTGTTACATATGTGCAGAGGGCCTAGGTCTCTCCCATTCATGCTGCCTACTTGGCTTCTTAGTTTCTGTGAGCCCCTATGGGCCCAGGTTAGTTGATTCTATAGGTTTTCTGTGGTGTCCTTGACTCCTCTGGCTCTCTCAATCCTTTCTCACTCTCTTCCACAAGATTCTCCAAGCTCCACGTAATGTTTGACACTTGGCCACTGGATCAGTTTCCATCTGTTTCTGGGTGAAGCCTCTCAGATGACAGTTATGCTAGGCTCCTGTCTGCAGGTATAGTAGAATATCCTTAATAGTGTAAACAGTGTGCTCCCTCTCATAGCATGGGTCTCAAGCTGGGCCAGACTTTGACACACAACAAAAAATGTCATTTGAATTTACCATCTTGCCTCACCTCATAGTCACCTAGTTGGCATATTTCTGATTGTGTTTCCAAACTCTATGACTTGATATTTCACAATAACAATGTTTCCTCATGCTCATTCTATGGTGACTTTGTTCTGTGGTCCTGTCTGCCAGAAAAGTCTTTCTCCTCTCTCTAGTTAATAGATTTGCTGGTGATGTTCAGAATCTTACAGCTACATCAATTTGGAGCACCATACATTCCTTGTATACTAACTGCAATGGTGCCAGTAGAATACATGCCTTTCTTCTCTCCCACCGTGATTTCATTGCTACATTTATTTACATTTATTTACCCTATAAATAGTATCACCACATGATATAAATAATTGGAAATAAAGACATTACTTAATAAAGGAGTTGTCACATCCCATACCTTTAAAAACCTATTAGCACTTTATTTGTTTTCTTATCTTCCATTTACTATTACCTCAACATCAGAATAGAATCTAGAACACAAGAGATGTATTGTATATAGTTGGTTTGGGTGGCTTTCTTCACTTTTCTTTTCTTTTGTCACTTTTGCAATAATTTAATTCAATGAACAAGAAAAGGAAACAATTTCAATGGGAATTCTGGAATTGGGTATTCTGACATCATGTCTACTAGAATAGACATCAAATCTCCTAAGCTCTGTCTGGATTCTGTAACTAATTTGTTCTACATGCCATAATGCTAATCACTTGACCATTAAGAACTTCTATGGTTTCATTTCTAGAAATTGTTTATCCTGCCTCATAATATGAACAAGATTGTGTAGAACAGAAATGCATGAAGAAGTGCACAATGCACTCTGCAAGTATGACTTGTTACTGTAATTCAGCATTGTGCAAAAATGACATTTTGCTAGGTTGTGTGGATTAAGACTGTTAAAAGGTCTTTTTCCTTCTGATGGAGATGGAATGAAAGCAGGCCTTCATGCTCTTCAGTAATTTGGACAGCCACTACCAGCTCTCCTACTTCTTAATTAAGCTCCAAAGCAGACCATGCTTCCTCCATTATGACCTGACCTGAGTTGTTTCTTTATGATTCTAAGGTTTAAGAATGCTTGAAGCTATTCCTGATTAAAGGAATAAGAGAACTGTCTGTCTTCTTGAAGCCACCTGGTTTTCAGTGAACCTTAATACACTTTTGACATCATTTGGTATTATTTTTCACAAAATAAAATCCATTGGATTGGCAGTCTTCAGTAAAGTGAAGCTAGCTTGTAGAGCTGTACAGGATACAGTCTCTTGGCAGGTTGAAACAAATGTATAACCAATCTCTCTCTCTCTCTCTCTCTCTCTCTCTCTCTCTCTCTCTCTCTCTCTCTCTTTCTTCACATGGTGCTTCTTATTAGTTGCATAAGTCTATGGTGTTTAACGCTATGCTTCCATCATGAAGGTTTTCAGTGTGATATATGGAAATATTTCAACTATAGAAGTTAGTGAACATTACACTTGAACAGAATGTAAAAATACATTGATACTGTCTCCTTTGCCCTCTTCTTCTCAATACGTTGAAGAGACTTATAAAAACTAATTTGGACTATATCATGTTAGTGTTCAGTGTGAAAATTTTTCTAAAGGGAAGTTTCTTGATCCAGATTCTTCACATTTTTCTTTCTTTCCAATCTCCCTTACTCTTTTTCATCCAGTGTCTACCTTCCTTTCATTTCATTAATTTTATAGGATCCCTTTGAGGCTGCTCTAGAACACACTGTAGCACTGAGGATGTCCTGAAATTCCTCATCATTCTGCCTCCACTTCCTGAGTTTCACAATTACAAGATGCACCAGCAGGTTCTCATATACTAAGAAAGTACTGTACTACAAGCCTTTTATCACATTTACATTCTACTTAAATTATAGATACTCTCCCAGAGGATAAAAGTTAAATTAACTTTAGAAATTATCATGATTACATTTCTAGACTCCAAGTGAGGCATACTTGTGTCTTAATTATTTATACACAAATGATTCTTATATGTGTCCTATGTAATCATCATTCTCTCTTTTCTAATGTATGGTGACATTAATCAAACATTTATCTTTCTCTCTCAGTTTTTCTGTCTTTGTTTCTTTTCAACTTTATCCTTTTTTTCCTGTCCCAACACCCAATGCTATTCAGGCCCAACAAATTCATCATGTTATTTTCTCCTTAGTACAAAATAAGAAAGCATTGCAGAGCATGAAGAAGAGCCCCCCCCTCCACCTCAGCAAACAAAAATGAGCTTCAGTGATGTTTTCTTAGCAAACAAAACAAATCCTATTAAAATTTCAAATGGTTGAACAATAATAAAGAGCCGTTTATGCTTATCTGTAACGTCCTTGAAAGTGCTTAGAACCCATCCAATATGTAAGCCTTTTATCCCACCTATATTCTATTCAAATCATAGCTGGTCTTTGAGAGTATAAAAGGTAAATTAACGTTAGAAATTATCATGATGAAATGTATTTTCCAGTTTTGTACTATTTTCTCACAGGCAGTCAATAAGACTGCATTTCTTATTACTTATAAAGTTGCTGTTAAAGAACTTTTAAAAATGATTCTGAAACTCTTGAACAAGTCTATGTTAATTTGAATTTCTATGTTGGTTTCCAAGATAACGCTTCCCAAGAACCAGTGGTCATTTAGAGGTATGGGTTCTAGTACGTGAATTCATAATCACTCATGGAATTCTGTATGTTTGTTTACATTTGTGTTTAATGTAACATAAGCTTCCTTTTCTAGGTAATCAATGTTACCTTCCATTCTTTTCCCCGTTTCAGTCCACATCAACTGCAAACTGACTTACTTTTGCAACAATTATTAAGAGCTTGGTCCCCATGTCCTCTGTTATGCCAAAGGAGATGTATTAAATACGACATGTAGGCACAGAAAATACAGCAATGTGTGTATGAAAAAGAAAGGTGAGAAGGGGAATAAACAGACAAGTTTTAATGTCATGGAACTGACTTTGTTGTAAGAATTCATCCTGAAGCACCATTTTTTACTCACATTAAATGTAGAAAATTTATTTAACCTCTCCACACCTTGGTGAAAAGTGAAGTAGAAAATAAGTAATAAGCATAGCACAGTGGTCCTGTTAACATGTGCTGAAATAGATTACCGCATGTGGCATTTGCTTTCCTTTCTGGAGGAAATGGCTAATGTTATTATGAGAAATTGGAAGAAAAGTTACTTCCAAGATACCTGTATGGTTTTCACCAGTAGGTTTATGCTATCATTTTCTGGATAAGCTATAATATATCTTTTGGTTTTTGAATCTAAAAGAAGCTTTTATTTTCTCTGGTTGCTATTCTGAACCCCACCACTTCTTGTTCTTTTCATACTTTCAATGTATTGCCTTCATATATTGATGCTATTCATGTATTTATCTCCCCGCTTACACAAACTCTTAAGACTGGTTTTCCAAATGTGACACCTCTTGGGTTTTCTAGACAGAATTTTGTGGTGTGTTTGATGTCTTTTAGTCTTCTTAGGAATATTTGTTTCACATCTAACCACATTGCTTGAGAACCCAGATTGATTCCACATCTCAGCTGTTGTGAATAGCACTGTGATAAACATGAGAGTGCAGCTATCTTTCTGGCATACTGATCCCATTTATTTGGGCCTATACCCAGAAGTGGAAATTAGAAAGGAAAATCTGATCTGCTTGTAGAAAGATGTGTCCTAGAGCTTGATGTAGGAAGATGAGTAAAGGGAAACTGGATTTAATCAGTGCACATTGTATGTACAGATTGAAATGTTGCCTTGGATTCCAGTGATCTGCATAATTTATATAATCAAACTTTTTGAAAAGAGATGGAATCATAAATGCTTTAGATGAATATATTTATCATCTTAGAAATATATTCTCAATATGTACTAAGCCATTAATAATAATGTTTTAAATGACTAGCTTGAATTTGGAAAAATTTACCTAGGGGCTGGGCTATACCATGCAGGTACTACTAACTCCAAGTGGCTCTTTTCGGTAAATTTATTTTTGACTATTTTTTAATTTTATGTGTATGAATATTTTACCTGCATGTATGTGTGTGTACCACATGTGTGTCTGGTTCACACAGACAACAGAGGAGCGTGCTAGATCCACTGGAACTGGAGTTAAGAATGGTTGTGAGCCACCACATGAGTACTAGTAACTGAATCTAGATCCAATGCCTGCTTTTAACTGTTGAGCCAACTCCCNAGCATCATAGGTGACTTCTTAAATTTAGATAAATTTAAAATCTGCTCTATAGACACACCAATTATGTANCAAGTGCTCTCTTGCTTTATGTGGTAAGTATCTGCTGTATGGAACAACACAGATGAAATCATTTCTCTCATCATAGAAAGTTGTAATGGGCAGCCCTGTTGTAGAGCATCCCTATACGCTTTCACTTTTAGATGAGTGCCCATGTGATGAAGCATCAGTGGGTACTATTTCTATCCTTTATCATTACTACTGCTACTACTTAGTAGTAGTAGTAGTAGTAGTAGTAGTAGTAGTAGTAGTAGTAGTAGTATCATATACTTTTTAAAAGCTTTTAATTTTTGAGAATTTGGTATATGGAAACTGTATTGACACCATTTTTCTCCTCCACCTCTTCCATATCTCCCTACTCTTCCTCTGTCTAACAGCATATTCCTTACTATTATTATGCACACACAAAAAGTATAAATATAGCCTACTGAATCTATTTAGTGTCACTTGTAAGCATAGGTTTTTAGGACTGACCTCTTGCTCTCTCAGAGAGCTCCTTCCTGGAGAAAACCTGATTGATTGCATATCTCTCAACAGCCTTGAGTTTCTTAAAACTCTTCATCTGTAGGTGAAGCCCTGTGATATTTGTCCCATCCATGTTGGCATGTGAAGTAGTATTGTTATTATGCCAGCTGTCTTTAGGCTGTCACATTGTTGAGATTTCATGGGTGTTGCCATCTTATCCTATCTAGATAACATTATCACACAACAGATNTCTTTTTCCCCTGATGCTTACCATCTTTCTACCTTGTCTCCAGTGACATTCTCTGAGCCTTAAATGGAGAGGTTGAGTTATAGTTGCATCAATTGAGGATGGGCACCCCACACTCAGTTGTTCTCTGTGTTTTGACCAATGATGACTTTCTTTAAGGATCTCTGTCTATTGCAAAAAGAAGCCTTTATTCATTAANATCAGTTAGCTCTTTTGTATTAAAATATTTGTCTAGTTTCCTGACTAGTATGTGCACTGCTATATTATTTGGCTACCTTGTTATNGAGCCATTCTTATATTTCTGAAATAAATTATATTGAGTTTTTTATTCATTTATCAAAAGATTACTAGATTCATATATTACTTTTAGTGTTTCACTTTCAAATTCACTACAACTTAATTTTATCTTGTTAATTTATCAAAATTTAAAAGTAAAGACCATAGTTGTCTCCAACATGGTTTAGCTAANATAGAGACAACTGCACTGCCTGCAGAACTTCCCAGTAAAGCAAGTGATTTCTGGGTATTTATTAGATTACTGAGCTTGAGACAGGAACTAAAAACTTTCAATCTTTTCATAAATTGAGGCTTTTTTCTCTATCATTCACTTCTCTAGTATTATCTTTTCTATTATGGTGCCATCAGTATACCACCAAATATAAACAAAACTGAAATATACCTTCAACTCCAATAAATATAATTTTAACATTTGGTTTCTATATCTAAAACTTAGATATTTGATTGTGAAGATAGTTTGACTAAGGTATTTATAGAATTCATNTTAATGAAGATATACTTCATGTATCATTATCTGCTTCCACTAAGGGAAATGATTTTCATCAGAGTTTTTTATTTTTGTTTTGAATTAACATGGCATAATTTGTGAATTAATTAAATTTTTGCCAAAATGTGTGTAAATACACTGTTCTTCCATTTCAGTAACTTATTAAATAAAATTTAAAATTTTTAAATGCTAGAAAAGTTGAAAATATTAATTGCAAGAGTTCAATAGATAGAACCTTAGAATATTCTAGACTTACTCCCTCTGAGCATAGAAAAACTAAAATGGATGAGCACATACATGGTGGATGGAACACCCACATCTTTGATTTCAGAAGAAGTTTCTAATAAAGAAGAACACAGTTAACTAATACTCACAAACAATGAAATCCAGAGTTTAAAGCAAGACAAATATAACTACGAAACAAAAATACTAACTACATAGTTACAGATTCTAGGAGATAAGGATTCACTTCAGTTCTAGTAAATGGTCTTTGGGAGCATCAATTAACTGAAAACCCTAAGCCGAGGAAGAGATTAAAAGATGGATACAGATGCTTAATTAATAGAATCACAGCATCTGCAGAGGAAGTCATCAAAGCTGCTGTTCTCTGGATTTGTTAAAACACAATGACTTCTGTCTTAATTAGGGTTTCCATTGCTATGAAGAGACATCATGACCAAGGGAACTCTTATAAAGGCAAGCATTTCACTGGGGCATGCTTAAGGTTTCAGGGGTTTAGTCCATTATCATCACAGCAGGAAACATGGCAGCATGCAGGAACTGAGAGTTCTGCATCTTGATTAGAAGGTAACCAGGAAAGACTGACTTCTAGACAGCTAGGAGGAGGGTCTCTTCCTCAATGAGTATAGCCTGAGTATAGGAGGACACCTCCAAAACCCACTCCCACAGTGGCACAGCTTCTCCAACAAGGTCACACCTCCTAACAGTACCACTTTCTATGGGCTAAGTATATTTAAACTGCCACAATCCACTCCCTGGCACCCATAGGCTTGTTCAAACACGAGTCTATTGGGGCCATACCTAGCCGTAGCATAATGCAAAATACATGTAGTCCAACTTCAAAAATCCCCAAAGTCTATCATAGTCTCATCAATGTTTAAATGTCTAACGTTTAAAGTCTCTGAGATTCATGCAATCTCTTAATTGTAATACAATCAAAATAAAAATGTGGATCATATGCTTCCAACATCACAGGATATATGTGAGGCAAAAATGGGGTCCCACATCTGCTTAAAGCTAGGGCTGCTGGGCGAGGTGAATGCAGGGAGTTTGTGGGGACCCCAGGCCACTGGGCGGATGTTGTTGGACTGTGAGACTTCAGGGTGAGGAAGGTGCAGTTTGGAATTCCCAAGGACCTGCCAAAGTCGGGCTCTGACTCTCAGGCACCACAGATGCCACTGGGTACCACAGAAGAGCTGGTTCTGGGTGCCAGGGAAGCATGGAGGCCAGGGACAACAGGTTCTCACTCTCGAACATCCCAGACACCACTGTATGTCGCAGAAGAGCTGAGAATGAGTGGGGACCCTTGGGTGGACTCTGACCTGGGGGCCGAAAGGAAAAGGGCAGGAAGGAGAGAGCTCCAACTGGTTACCATGGGCTTGCTCAGCTGGTGGCTTGGGTTGGCAGAAGCCTTGGCTGGAGCATGTGGGGAGACCTCCTGGAGGGAGGTTAGACACAGCTTCTTGTTAGGGGAAGAACTGCTCCATTGCTCCAGCACAGAGGGTCCTGATGAGAAGAGGCAGTCCAAGGTTTTAAGGCATTTATTGTAGAAAGGCAGAGAGAGGGAGAGAATAGAGAGGTAGAGACTGACCGTGACCACGTGGAGGGGGGGGAAAGGAAGGCAGAGAGAGAGAGAGGGAGCAAAGGAGCAAGAGTAAGACCAAGAAAATAAGAGATAAGAGAGCAAGGAGGAATAGAAGTATAATTTTTTAATACAATCCTTGAGTTAGTATTCATTAACAGTAGCATTATTGGTAAAGCTGACTGCCTATAATCTTGACCAAGTTGCCTACTTTGATATGAAAAGGATAGTCAATGGTAATAGATGAAATGTTTTTAAAAGTTGAATAAAATACTTGTACTTTCAGATACTAAAAAAAAAAAAAAAAAAAAAAAAAAAAAAAAAAAAAGAGTAAGGAGTAGGCAAGCAGCTCATTTTGTAGTGGGCTGGGCCATTCTGGCTGTTACCAGGTAACTGTGGGCATGGAGTACAGACAGAATACCAGGAGCTTGGGGCATTGCCTGTGTGACTGATATCCACATACCCCTCTGAAGGGGTTTGGGGGAGAGGGGGCTGTGGGAGGCTGTAACTGTGACAGGAGCTAGGGGCCCAGGAGGTATGGCCAAACACCTTCTGTCCCTTAGGATCAAAGGGGTTCCAGGCCTGTGTTTGACTGGGGACCAGGCTGTCTGTGCACAGCTCACTACCCCACAGATAGACAACACCATTCCAAAATGTCATAATGTCGAAATGCAAGAACAAAGCAAGTCGAAAAACCATCTAGGCAAACTTCAAACTCTGAATCTCCATGTATGATGTCCAATTCTTTTCAGTTTTGTTAACTGCAACATAATTCTTTCTCTTGGGTTAGATCTACTCTCTTTTAGCAGATTTCTTCAAAAGATATCCCATGGCTCTGGTATCTCAAACATCTGGGGTCTCCAAGGCAATTTCAACATTACAGCTTCTTGTTCCAATGTCTGGGATCCACACATAATCTTCTGGGCTCCTCCAATGGTCTTGGGTCACATCTCCAATTGTGTCCTCTGTAGCACTCCAGTGTCTGGTAGACTCTATTCCAGTGCTGCTGCTGTGCTTGGTGGTTAGCCCATGGTACTGGCATCTCCAAAACACTGGGGCTTTTCACTGCAACAAGGCATCACCAATAGCCTCTCATAGGTTCCCTTCAGGTTGCCAAGCTTCAACTTCTTTTCATGACCTCTTCATCCTGGGCCATCAACTGCAACAGAGGCTGCATATTTACCAATGGCCTTCCCTGTCCCCTTGCAGTGCCAAGCTTCAACTGCTCTCCATTACCCCTTCATGTCTTCAAAACCAGTACCATCTGGGTGATTCTTACACATTACCAAGTCCAACTGTAGCACAAGGTACAACCTTTGTTCTCTATGGAATACAGCTTCTTTGTGCCTTCAGAGAACATTTCCCAGAAAATTTCACCTCAGTGATGCTGGTCTCTTTTTAATCACTGCTAATTTCTTAGCTCCAGCTAACCAGCATTGTCCCAGGAACCTCATCTATTATTGACTCTAAAACCAGTAACACATGGCTGAAGCTGGCAAGTTCTGCTGCTTGCTGGGGCTGGAACATGCCCCCTTGTTCTATTACATCACCAGCTTTCTTTTCTGTTTTCCAGCTCCTTCACTGCTTAAGTTTGGCTGTCCTGGAACTTGCTCTATAGGCAGACCTTGAACTCAGAGATATCCATGGCTCTATCTCCTGATACTGATATTAAATGTGTGTGCCACCATGCTTGTACCTAAGCTTTTCTTTTCCTGGAACTTGCTCTGTACCAGGCTGTGTGGATGTGATCTTGGTGCAAAGTCACCACTTCCTCAATCTGTTTATCTCCTGCAATACAGGGTTTAGCTCCATTTTACTTCTTGGTGCCCCATTATTACTTGAACTATACATTTTGTATTTTTCTTTCTTAGCTTACTATGCTTGATCAAAAGGCTCTCCCTGAGAGTAAACCAGAGGACAAAATCTATGCTGGGCTTTTCTCAGACATCTTTTGTCAATGCAGTTAATCAAAATCTCTTTCCCTTAGCTTCAGGTAGATTCTTCAGACAAGGGCAAAAAAGCAGCCACATTCTTCACCAAAAATATTACAAGAACATATTATAAGCCATATACTAAAATTCTTTTTCTCTGAAACTCTCAAGCCTCACAGTTCAAACTACCCTCACAAACATATCTTCCATATTCCTACTAGGATGACAGTATAAGCCCCACTTAAAGCATTCCACTGCATTCCAGCATCTTAAAGTTCACGTTCCTCCTGCCCTATTATAGCAGTCCCTGTTACCAACTTCTCTCTTAGAGTTTCATTGCTGTGAAGAGACACCATGACCAAGGCAACTCTTATAAAGGAACACATTTAATTGGGACTGGCTTACAATTTCAGTTTTAGTCCATTATCATCATGGCAGGAAGCAGGCAAATGTGGTGCTGCAGAAGGAGCTGAGAGTCCTACACCTTGATTTGAAGGCAGCCAGGAAGAGACTGACTTCCAGGCAGCTAGGAAGAAGGTCTTATCCCAATGGGTATAGCCTAAGCATAGGAGAAGACCACCAAAGCCACAGTGACACACTTCCTCCAACAAGGCCACTCCTCCTAACAATACAACTTTCTATGGGACAATCATATTGAGGCTACTACAACTGAGAAATAAGAAATGTCCAAATTTAATGCATACATATGCATATGTATATGCATTCATGCACATACACAATAGCTCTACCAATTTACCAAAGATAATATAAATTTCCCTATTAATTCATTTACTTATTTTATTCTTTTATGTGTAAGGGTACTTTGCCACATTAATGTCTATGCACCACATGAATAAAGTGCTAGATAAGGACATCAGATCCTTTGAAATGGAGTTACAAATAGTTGTAAAACACTGTTTTGGTGTTGAGAATCAAATCTGGGTTCACTGGATGAGCACCCAGTACTCTTAATCACTGAACCATCTCTCTAGCTCCTTCCTATTTATTTAAAAAGATAACTATAGAAACCAAACATAGTATAGCATACTTATAATCACATCACTGAAGAAGCTGAAGCAAAATTGCCAAATGTTCAAAGCCAAGGTAGTCTACACAGAGATACTATGTTCCAAAAACAAAACCATTAAAGTGATTAACTCCAATTTTTTTTTGGGGGGGGGAATTAGATTCTGTTCAATTGACCTCCTTTCCTGAAACTAAGCAGAGACTCAAATTTAAGTTTCTGATATTTAAAATGAATCTTTTAAAAAGTTAAGTATCATTTTAAACAATTTTAAAAATAGATAAAAAGAAAAGTTTAATTAGGATAAAGTAAAACGTATGAACCAGCTTTGCAGGTTAATTTTCCTCTCAAAAGGAAAGCAATATCAGTCATATAATTGATGAAGGGACATCTCTTCTGGGATTTTAAATTAATTGGCTGCCTGCATAAACAGAATTCAAACATTCCATCAAAGATTTGTATTATAGCTGGCCATGTGTGATTTTTCCAATGACTAGAGAATCTTCTGTATTCCTCTTTAAATGTGAATGAAAATTAGTCCACTGCTGTAGGCTCTAAACTCACCTCTGTTTTGTACCTCCTCTGAAGTTTGCCCAGTTCTGGGATTCCACGTGCAAATGATCACTATCATCTTCCAGAACAAAGGGCTCTACAATATGGTATCCCCTGACACCCACCGAAGGAGCCAGCCAGTGAAACCAATTGTATGAAACAGGGACTCAGAAGGTAATTGGATTTGGAGAAGAAAACAGAAAAGGTAGCATAGGAGGATACGATACATGAATGGTTTCAGCCTTGAGACCTTTCCTCACTGCCCCAAGCTAGCTGTTTTCCTTGTGTTTGCCACATTAATTCATTAGCAATGACAAGTCTGAGGGAAGAGATAAGGGCAGACCTGGCTGACACGTTGCCATAGTGATGACATTTGAGCTTCTTTAGAGTGGTGAATCTGATTAGGCAATGCAGCATTTTTCATTATTTTACTTCATTAGACAAGAAAAGAAACTCCTAAAGTGACTGTTTTATATATATTTATATTATTGTTAAAATATAGATATATTTCATGCCTGTTCATCAATAGAAACAACAGAACAGGTTACAAACTCATCTTTTATCATCTCAGCTGAGTTTGCAAAAATCAATTTACCCTAACGCCGTAACAATTTTCAATATGAAGCCAGTGAGTAGAAAAAATGACATGCTTCATGCTCCATTATTTTTCTTCTTCCTTCTGTCTAGTGCTTATGTAGCTCCTTCCAAAGAGTCAAAGTCTCTGTGTACTTGCCTTGATTCATTGGCAAGCTTGCACTTAATCTCTTTATTGGAAAGAACAGGAGTGGGGAAAGAACATGAAGGAGTTGAATTTGATCTTTCTTTAGAAATGCCGTTTGTTGAAAGCCAAGCCAAATACAAAGCATCTTTGATTCATATGTGCTTCTTTGGGGGGAAAAGGGAAAAACTAAGTCCTAATAGAAATAAGAGAGCTTTAATATTGAAGAAAGCCTTGACACCTCTGAATTTCAGAAGGCAGGCATGTTGCAAGGACAAAGGGAATCCCAGACACAAAGGACAGAGCTTGCTTCTCCCTTATCTCAGAATCAAATACCTTTGTTAGGAGACACTATTTGCATCACACTCATAAATAAATTGCCAATAGATGGCACTTTGTGGCTTTATGCTAAATGGAGAGTGCCTAATTTTTCCTTTTATTTATGTATTTATTTGTTTACTTATTTATTTATTCTGGCAGCAAGATTAAAAAATGGTGAGTTCTTACTTTAGTTTTCCTATACTCTAATGGAGGCTGCCTAAAATACCAATTCTAACTGTTGTAAAGTGCCATCATGGGGTATTTGGATACATTTTGAAAATGGGCACAGCAGAAAAGAAAAATAAAATAATAGACCTCTGCATGCCATAATGCTGGATGGCACAGGCTTGGCATCATTTGAAAATAGTAGAAAATTATGGGGGAAAAGTAGATTGCATAAACTTACGATTCTCTGAAAAACATATTCTGTCTGTACACTTTACTTCATGGTACTCTGGTATTATTCTACTCTATAAGCAAAAGACTGCATTGAGGTTTGTTAGTATAAAAATGGCAAATATTGTGGAATGAGCTCTAATGAATTAATAGTAGGGAAAGGATATGTGAGTAACCTGCTGGAAGTATCTAATTTGCTCTAGATGGAGACTTAGCATTCCTCCCAGGGATCATTCCCAGCCATGGCTCCTCTCCATAAAAATGGGCTTTTTGTTTGGGGGGAAAAAAGGGGGAGTGAGTCCTGCTATTCCTAAAGATTCTTTCAGGACTAATGTTCCTCAAATGTCTATAATAGTGGCTGAGTTCCAAGAAAGAGCTATAGTCAGAACCATTATGTATCTGCCTAGGGCCAAAAAGTGCTTTGTGGATTCCTAGAGGTAAGTTGTGCACATAATGTGGGGTGAAGACACTCTATGGCTTTAGAACTAGTGACAAAGGATAGCAAAAGGTAAGTGATTCTGTGTCTTTCCTCAACATTCCTACAGTGGTGTGCACATTTAAAGTGACATATCCATTTTGTTTGGTAAAAACATTATTTTTTGATTGCTGAAAAATAAGATTTGTTTTTACTGATGATTTTTCAATATTATAGTTGGGTATTTGTCTGTCATTTTTTCTTTTGGTAGAAAGGGCTCTTTGTGTTTATATAAGTTTTAAATGGATATTAGTATACTGTAATTATAAAATCAAAATATTCCTCGAACTTGAAGGCTCAACTTATAAGACTTATTTTTCTGCATATAACTTCAATAGCTTTTAGTATATAATAAGAACATATGCTTTCATAGAAAGTTTGGATTAGGATTTTATTTGACTTTGTCTGAATTTAAACAATTTATAATCTTGATTAGCTAAAACTTTGTATACATTCTGGTCTACAATGATAAGGAAGGGCATTATACTCAGTTTTTGTTCAACTGTTCAAGTACCTATCAAATTAGGCAAATATAATTTCAAAATACAAAATTTTCTTAGAAATTTTATCAGTCTTTATAAGTAAAATAAACATATTTATTTATTCAATAAATGTGTGCATTTAATCTCATTAGTTTTTAAAGTTTAAATATTTCAACTTATTACCATTAAGATTTTCAAATATTTACTTTTCCATTTAAACTTTCAAACATTCTCACATAATAAACATTGTAAACACCCAAGGTTATCTAGAGAATTGAAAGTAATCTAAAGAGTATTATATTATTTATCAAACAGTCCAATCCTCTTATAATTTCCCACATGCAATCATAAATTTAAAACCAATACGATACTCAAAATTGTATCAGAAACCTTATAATCTTGATTATGTGAGAAATATTTATTATTTAAGTGAATATGGCCATTTTCTACTGTGCCAGAGTGTCTTAAACATTAAAAAAGTTTGAGTCACTGCCCACCAGAGAGGATGTGTGGGACAGAACTGGACCCCTACACAAAGGTAACATAAATCCGTCTTCATATGGGACCCCTAACAGTAAGAGCAGAGGTTGTCTCTAACTCTGCTGCCAGTCTTTGAATCCCTTCCCCCTAACTAGAGTGCCTTGTCTATAAATGTGCCTATTTGTTTACTGCAACATGATATGCTAAGGTGGGTTTATATCCACGGGAAGCCTCCCCTTTTCTTAGGGGAAGGGATTGAGTGAAGAATGGGAGGAGGAAAGTGAGAAGGAGGAACTGGGAGGAAAGGAGGGAGGAGAAGCTCTGGGGATATAAAGTAAACAAATAATTAATAATTAAAAATAAGCTGAAAAATATAGAAATTGTATGTAAAATGACCAAAAAATAATCACATACTCAGATTGTCCCCCTGTTTACTAAATGTATTCCTAAACTTAAAATAAAAGAAATAACTAAAGTTAATGAATGAAGTTAATAAAAGTTTCTAAATGAATAGAGTTAATGAAGTCTGAGTTTCTATAGCGGGCAAATTAAGGATCACTTTTGGTTAGAGGTTTTGACTAAAGATATGAGGTGTAAAGGCCACTGTCACCCAAAGTATATTCTCTGAACTCCAAGAGAGATCTGTTTTTTATATCATTGTGTTAGCATTCCACTCCAAATGTATTCCTGTATATAATTCCGAAGCAAGTCTTTTTTTTTTTTTTTGCTTTCCTGGAAAAAAAAATCCCTAAAGATATTTGAATTTGTCTCTACTGGTTGTAAAGATAATCTAAAATTATTCCTTTGTATTCTGTATTTTAATTCTCTGGTTTAGTTCCTGCATATAGGCCACAACAACCATTGTCTGAGAATTGCTTATTCTTATAGAGAAGAGATGCTCTGCAATTCACTGTAGATCTCCAAATCTTTCAGCATCCCTGGGCCAGGCTTGATACCTGTACTTTTCCTGTGCTCAGCAGAAAGAATCTATAGTAGACTCCTATACAACCTCAATCCACTGGATAACAATAGTACCTTCTGAAGGTGCTACAATCCAAAATGTTTCTAATCAGGGCCTGGTGGTATATATGTGTAATTTTAGCTCTCAGGAGGCTGAGGCAGGAGAATCATGAGTTGCATACCAGCCTGGGCTGTATAGGGTAACCCTATCTCAAAAAGAAAAATGTCCATTTACATTGAAAAATGTCATCTGATAGCAAACTCACCTCCTTAGAATTATATATACATACATTTTGAGAGCCATTAGCTTGGGATAGCTACTGGTCCACCCAAGGCTGTTGCATGTAACTTTTTTTTAACCTGCCTTTACTCAGAGAATCAGCCACACTATGGGCCTCCTCCCAGCTTCCCTGAATTCATGGATAAAACACACACAAACACAGTTGTTCATTTTCAACTTTCCTTCTTGGCACAATTGCTGGGTACTACTATCTCCTGCCTGGAAATTGTGCCCTTATTATTACTCTTATCTCTGCTCCCCCCACCTACCCTAACTTTAGTCAATCAGTTGATCTAGTCCTTGTTAGACATCTCTAACCAACCACCTATAAGAGTGGACACAGCCCACAATTCCTCCTGAGACCTCACATGGCAAACTCACCTCTTTCCTTCCTTGAGTTTCTCTTTTCCTCCAGGGACCTGGAAGTCCTGTCCGTAACCTTCCACCCAACAATTGGCCCATGGTTTTCTTTACTGACAGATCAAGAACCAATTGGGGAATAGGATCTTAACATGAGAACTGCCCCTACACAAGGCAGAAATAAAATGATGGGTCATCTATAGCATAATTTTTTGTTCCTTTCCTCATATCTCATCCAGTTTTCTGCCTATCTCCTCTCAACTGTTGGAAGGTGTTTGAGTGGATGCCCTGTTTAGACACTAAGGCACACTCTCTGGTCCTAGGAATTGAATATTGATTTTTTGTTATTGTTTTGTATTTTGTAATCCATTAGACAATTTACTTCCTAGTGTCAGCTTTTAGCTTTTTCATTAATAATTGTTACATAAATCTTACTTTTAAGATGTAGTTTTATTTTTATTCACATGTGTGTATATATGTATGCTTGTATGTATGCATGTATATGTGCGTTTGTCTTTATGTGTGTGTTTGTGCACATGAATGCAGTTGCCTTCAGAGGACAGAAGAATTTGCTGTTGTGAGCAGCCCAACATTGGTGCTGGGAACTGAACTTGTGTCTTTCAAAGAGCAGTAATCATTGTTACTGAGCCCTCTCTTCAGAAAATATTTCCTATTAAAAACATCCATTTATTGTCACGTGGTGGGTGTGAATAAAAATGTAAAAAAACATGCTTATTTTTCAAATCAATCCTCCAGTTTCATATAAACTTTTTGCCTCTCTCTATAGTAACATTAAGAGTGACAAGTTAGAATTTTTAAAAGCCCAAAATTAGCAACATTTTTGTCTATAATGTTTTGAAATCATAAATAATATTCCAGGAATAGCAAACAGAGTCTTAAATCTGGGAGTATAGACAGGCACAGAAATGGAAGGAAACTATTGTTTGATCAATCTTGTATTGCTTTTAATTCATTTCTTCTTTTCGCTATTAAGTTGAAGACAGGAACACCTACATCTTGCATCACCAGAAGTATCATCTGGGCAGCCACACTGTATCTCAGAATATCACTCTTTCGAATTAAGGACAGATTAAATTACATGTTAAAGTCAAAGTCACACTGTAAGAAAACTGGGGGGTGGGGGGCGGGAATCACCCAGATTGAGTTTACTCTGCAGTAGCCTCATTGCTATGAACTACTCACCAGCATCTGCACACTGAGTTTGCATGTGAACACTTCCTTAGAAAGTTCAGGCAGCTGGAAGAACGCAAACTCAAACAGTGTGTGTGTGCCTGTGCCTAACATTTCTTATAGGATGAAAATGTTTGCCAGGACTCAGAGGGATAAACCACAGTGATTATTGAGTATTGTGAGAACCTCCTAATATAATGAGGGCTAATAAGAATGGTGTTATCCAGAGCATTCAAGGGGAGATTTCAGAAGCCTAGAAAGAAGTTCAATGTGGAAAACATATTTAGATTGGTAGTCCTGTTAATAATGATTTGGAAAGAAAAATGTGCATTGTGGAACAAGGTTTCTATCGGAATAAGGTTATGTAGTATATAAACAGGTAGGAAAGTTATTGCATTGATGCCTCATGAACCCAATGTTGACACAGGTTGAACAATTATAAATTAAATTGAACCATCCTTCTGATCAGAACATGGGCAAAGAAGTTCTGCCTTGCAAATATAAGTAATCTTTGGGTCATGAGCATAGCTACAATGAAAAAAAAACTGAACTTTATGATTGTATTACATAGAACTCTAGAAAAAATAATTCCAGTATTTTAAAAGTAAACCCAGGAAAACTAGTGTAGATAATAGAGGAATTTTAGTGTGTCCACTGTTACTCATCCTAGTATCATCAGATTATTGTTTTATAGCTTGTGGTTTTCTCAGATACCTGCAAGCAATACTCCACGTATGTTTGTGTGAAAAGTGTTGTTAAGACACAAGTAAATTTATCTGTTGCTATTTTTCTACTGCAACAACTAATTTGCAAATCTGTGACAGAGACCTTATGAAAAAAAAAGCAGAAAATACATACAATATGTCCCTTTTTAAAAGCAGTTTTCCCACTTTTGGCAACATGACTGGACAACCTTTTTCAAACTATGATTATTTATACAAGAACAACAGAAAAAATAGTGAACATTTTGTTGTTTTCATTGTTTTTTACACAGACAGTCATGGTTTAAATTATAAAACATCTCAATTATATCCAATGCTTATTTGAGGAAGGTCATGAGGGTACAGGAAAGGTATGAGGACATCCATGTAAGCTTAATTTTTTCCTAACAATTTTGTATTGGAAAATTGATTCACAACATTAAAGTTATGTTTAGAGCAATATAGATAGTTTGATGGGAATCATCACTTTAGTAAACAAATCTTTTAGGTCCTCAGCAGAAAAAATGAGAGTCTTAATAGTTGAATTTTTCAGAAGATTTGAGGCAAGGAAGAGAGAGGCTATGGAAGCAAAGCCAGAAAAATTAGCAAAAAATGAAAAGTTAAAAAGAATTGAAATGCCAGGCGGTGGTGGCGCATGCCTCTCTTCCCAGCACTTGGGAGGCAGAGGCAGGTGGATTTCTGAGTTCGAGGCCAGCCTGGTCTACAGAGTGAGTTCCAGGACAGCCAGGGCTACACAGAGAAATCCTGTCTCGAAAAACCAAAAAAAAAAAAAAAAAAAGACTTGATACAAAGAACAACTCAAAGAACAACTCAAAGCACACATAGATTTTTCTCTAAGTCCATTGTACTGAATACAAATTATTATTATATCATGCTGGACAAATTACATGATTTATCAACTGTTTCATAATTTTCTATCTAAATATTTTAAGTCTTTTTACTTCTTTTTTAGGGGTATGTCTGTGTGCCATGAATGCACACATCTGTGTACTTGTATGCACACATGTATGTAGAAACAAGTTTATGTTGTGAGCTTTTTGTTCCACCTTATTGTTTGATGTATATAGTCTCTCAGTTGAACTCAGAGTTCACCTTTGATCCTAGTCTCTCTAGTCAGCTTACTCTAGAGTCCTTCATCTTTACTTTCAGAGAGTTGTAATTCCAGGTAACTGCCACACCCAGGATCTTGAGATCTAAGTAGATGTCTTTGCACTTGCTACTTGAGCAGCAATGCTTTAACTATTGATGCATTTCCCCAGCCCTATTTAATTCTTGTTTTACACATGTACCAGTGGAGACTCTAAAAACTGAGGGATATTTCCCTTTATTAGAATTCTCTTGGTATTTGACCTTTCCCTCTATTTCTATTAGAATTCTCTTGGGATTACATTGTATAATATGAATATGATGCTGTGTCAAATTTAAAAGTAAGCTCAAGAAATGGATGGCTATCAATCAGTGCTTCAAATTAAACCTTCATAGTAGTGATTTAAGAACATAACAGCTAGCTCATGCCACAAAACAAGTCACCTTGCCATTCAGTGATTGAAAAACAACCGTCATTTATTACATCTCCCAAATCTGCCAATCAATTCACTGAGAGTAAGTTAATTCATGCTTGGCTTTGGGAGGGCTCTGCTCCAAATGCCTGTCATTGAGTGACTACAAGCAACCTAGTCTAGGCAGGCACTTCTGTTGGCAAAACAGAAGAGTAAAAGGCAAGGAGAATCCTTGAAGCCTGAGTTCCTGGCTGGCACACTGTCACTTCTCCATTTCATGACCCAAAATAAAGTCATATGGCCAATCAGGAGGTGATGAAGTTTACTATGCCCACCCAGGATTCTAGATCAGGGGAATGGAGCAGAGCCAATATTTCATTAATTTGTTTGAAATTTAAAACATCTTATTAAAATTGTTGAAATTTGAGGTTATCTTAAAGCCACACCCAGAACTATGTGTATTTTCCACTGAAATTACCTTGAGAGAAAAAAATAACCAATTACTGCTATTCACAAAGAGTTACATATGAGATCCACATGGGTGCTTTAGCATCTAGTTAAATATTAACAGACTTTGGGGGCATTGTAGCTAAACTCTTCCTTCATAATCAATATTCTGGAAGAACAAGGACTACAACAATTAGTTGTCAGAAGGATCAGAGAAATGGGACCTGAATCCTATCTCTGGCCCTGAGTGGAGAAAAATGTGACATCTTTAACTGCTCAGAAGGTCATTAATAGATAACTATCTAAACCTGATTCCAGGAGGGCGGTAAGTCTTACAAGATTCCTGTATAGCAGGAGGCTTTATGATAAAGAACAAAGACATACCACTGCCTGCCTCTGTAGCAGTCAATCCAAACAGGGTTGTCAATCACCTGAACTGAACAAAGTCCCTGAGGAAAAGCTGCTTGTTCTAGTGACTTTAGAAATAGTTTAAACTCTCCCTAAAATGCACATCTTTGGCTACATTCTACCCTGCAACAAATTCTGTCTTCTACATTACATTCTGTGTAGTTTATCTGCATATCTCATCCTAAAAACAAGGAGAAACAGAAATCATAGTAAAACCTTGAAAGATAGCCTCACAAAGGATTTCGTGGACTCTGTTCCACCACCTGGTTTCTGTTTTATTTATAAACTTAGCCCTAACAATAGCCAGAACTCTCATGTACTTGATGAGAGAATAGGACACTGTGGGCACCTGGTTTCACTGGATTAAATAATTTGTTACCAGTTATGGAAAGCAATATGTGTTTCTTCTATAAAAACTAGCATACAAGAATGTGTATGTGAGAGTGTGTGATCATAAAAATAAAGGAATAGAATACAGAATCCACATTTTTAGACTCCTGTAGAAATTCACTTAAAATATTAATCTACACTTTGGTAAAAGAAATTATTTCTTTGCTGTCTGCTTTGCAGAGTAGGAGATAATGATCTCAGCTGTGTGATAAGATAATAGCTTCCTGCTGTTCTCAGGCACTTATATGGTCATTAATAGAAAATAAAAGTGATAGCAAAGCTGAGACAATTTGCGTCAAAGCAGGAGGTATTGATTGGTGTAAATATTCTATGAATCCCACTCATGATAGAAGAGAAAGTAGGGCAATTATTGACGTTCCCAATGAGTAACAGGCACTTAGAGCAAAGCAAACAGTTTCTGCAAAACAGTGCAGTCTTTTTGGTTTGGGCTCTTTGGTTCTACAAGACAAAGGCAACTCCATATTTATTTCCTCCTTTCCAAACAACACGTCTGAAAAGAAGCCTGTATTTGAGTAGCTTGTGGAGATTGTATAAAAAGACATGTCAAATTTTTGTTCTTTTCTTTGGTACTCAGGGCATATCCAAGAAAATAAATGTCCAGTATTTGGCTGAGAAATGTGATGTTACATTCTTCTACTTGTAATGCAGGGAACTGTACTAAGGACTTCAGCCAAAGAAGAGACTGAGTGCAATGTTTGCAATAACTATTGCAGAATGGTTCAACCCCACATTTCTCAAAGGTGGTATGTGCTTGTATTTGTCCATAAAGGAAGCCTTCACTTTCCCCTGACTAAAACTTTACCCACACCCTGAACATTTATCTGCCAGAGGTGTCCTTGGTGGCTGAGAGTTTTTTGATACATTTACCCCCAAAGTCAGATTGGTAGGGAAAGTGTTTCCTAGTTTGTCTAAGGATCTCACAGTGGTGGCCATTTGCACCTCAAATAGAAGAATTTTGTTGATATTGGTGGTCAGATGGCTGACCAACCTAGAGCTCATTCAGGTCTGTTGTCTTGTAGGAGTCAGCCACTAATTCCAGTTCACATTTCCCATCTGACAGCTCTTGACTAATACAGGTGTTCAGAACAGTTTTTCTATCAGCAGAGAAGATACTTTAGAATCCACACAAACCCTTCTACTGAAGAGGAAAAAAAAAGTGCTTACCTGTCCATGCAAAAAAAAAATAGACTTAAAAATGGGGACTTGAATTTCTGTTCCAGGTGCAGAGATTTGTGTGTAAAGCATGAAGCATGGTGAAGTGAATGACATAGACTGGGGGAAGCTGGAGCAGAAGGGAAGCAGTGGAGAAGCTAGAGCAGAGCTTTCACCAGAGAAAGGAGAGGAGAGGTTTCAGTTATTCCAATAGAATAGGGGAGAGCATCCTGTGGTGCAGGCATTGAAAGGGGCATGATTGAAGGGGAAGGAAGAAAGGGAGGAAGGTAGCACCACCAGAAAGACTCATCTCACATCCTTACAGAAAGTAGATTTGGTTATCTATGTGATCCTGTTGCCAACCCCTTCACATTGCAGGGGAAGCTCTGAAAATAGTCATTTGACCCACAGCTTAGAAGCACCACATCAAAGTCCTGCTTCCAGCCAGCATCACCGCCATAACCCCCATCTTCTTTAAATATGAATCTGTAATGCCAAGTACAGGTACTGCCTAGAAAGATGTCTTCATTCTATGGGAATATCATCTCTCATATCTTCAAGAATTTCTCTTAGAAAGGTGACAGGATTTCAAGCATACTTTTAGCAAATTTACCAAATTAGAATGGTGTATTTATGTTGTTAATAGCCCAGGAGAGAGAGAGAGAGAGAGAGAGAGAGAGAGAGAGAGAGAGAGAGAGAGAGAGAGAATTTTTCTAGTATCAGAGTTCCCAGGAAGGAAAGAAATACTTTACAGGATAAGACTCAAAATGGGAAAGGTTATCTCATAGGAACATCTGTAACCATTTGCCTGTCAGTGTAAAATTAATTAACTGTGTACAGATTTTAAATAGCTTGCTTCATCTGCTTACTAGACAGGTATAATTTACGACTTGCCTTCTTTAAGTTTTGTCAATTTTTCTTAAAGCTTGACAAGATGTTAAATCTCCTTTAATTATATTTGGAGGTTAGTAATATACTGATAGATATTGGTTAAATATTATTTTCAAGAAGATATAGGACCATTTGGAAATCTGACAAAACTGTCAGTGGCTTACGGATTCAAACGAAGATGCAGAGAATAAAGAAACCAACCTAAAACATGGCTGCTGTGTATCTTGTCATGAAAGACAAGCCAGTGCTTTATGCAAAGTGCAAAGAAAAGTAAGATGCAGTGAACTGACCTTAATATGGTTTAAAACCACTCATCAGGACTAAAGTAAAATTTTGTTTTGTTTTGTTTTTTAATTTTTTAATTTATTATTATTTTCTTTATTTACATTTCAAATGCTATCCCGAAAATTACCTATAACCCCCCCGCCCCTGCTCCCCTCCCCACCCACACCCACTACTTGGCTCTGGCCTTCCCCTGTGCTGACTCATATAAAGTTTGCAAGACCAAGGGGCCTCTCTTCCCAATGATGGCCGATTAGGACATCTTCTGCTACATATGCAGCTAGAGATACAAGCTCAGGGGGTACTGGTTAGTTCATATTGTTGTTGCACCTACAGGGTTGCAGCCCCTTACAACTCCTTGGATACTTTCTCTAGCTCCCCCATTGGGGGCCCTGTGTTCCATCCAATAGCTGACTGTGAGCATCCACTTCTGTGTTTGCCCGGCTAAAGTAAAATTTTGAGTTGCTTTTAAAGCTGTATGGCGATTACTTTTTCATTTTATTAAACTCTGTCAAAATAGAAACTCTAATTTATCAATAATTGCATTGTTCAGAATAGGATGCTTGAGCGGATCATTTGTTTGCTCATTTCGGTAAGTTCCATTAAAAGGAAAATCCAAGAATAAAAATATCCAGTTTAAACTGTGCAATACTTTTCTGGGTTGGAGAGGTGACTCAGTGTCTAAGAGCACTTTCTACTCTTATAGAGGATCCAGGGTTCAGTTCTCAGTTATCCACATGACTCACAATCCTTTGCAACTCCTGTACCAGGGGGATCCAACATGCTTTTCTGGCTTCTATGCACACTGGGTATGCAAGTGGTGCTCACACATACATGCATGGAAGACACTCATACACATAAGATAAAAATAAACAATGAAATACTTTTCTTTTTAAAAGAAAGAACTAAGATGGAAAGTTTCAACAATTAAAACGTTCTTTTCTAATGAGATAGCTTCAGAAATACTTAATTTTACCCAAAAATGACTCATAAAAATTCTCCAAACATTTTGGAACTACATACATAAACCTCAACAATTGCAGCAATTATTCATTGATGTTTTTATTGCTGAAACTGCTTTTGTTAGGCATTCCATCTCATTGATCTTGCATATGGAGATCATTTGAGTCCCTCTTTGGAAATTTCCTCTCATGGATACTTGTCAATATTTTCCTGATGGCAATGTTTGAAGCCTCCCACTTTGCCATGACTTTCATCTATAGGTGACAAACATACACACCCACTATAATCTCTAATTAAGAGAGTGTCATTTTCAGCATGGCATGGTGGCACAGGCTTTTAGTACTAGCATTATGTAGGCTGATGCCTAAGGGTTATATGTTAGTTTCAGTCCAGTCTGTTCTACATAGCAATTGTAAAACAGCCTGGCTTACTCAGTGATATCCTTTCTTGAAGAAATGAAGGGAGGTACGGAGAGAGAAGAGAAAATATAGGTTTTTTTCTTTATTTATAAGTTCAGCAATCTGATTTCCACAAATCTAAATTGCAAATTGCTATGTGCTGTATCCAATTGTGATCTATGTACCATTAGCAGCAGCAACACCTTGATACTTGATAGAATGCAAATTTGGAGGTCTTTGCCACACTGCCTCAATCTGGAAGCCTGAAGGTTGAACCACAATTGGTTTTATCATATCCTTCAGCTGGTGATAGCAATGAGAAAGGCAATGAGAAGAGGTACAAGGAAGCTGAGTTCTTCTGAGATTCACAGCAAGGACAGGGCAAAAGAATGTTTTTAAACAGAGGAAAGGCCTGAGGAGATAGCTTAACTACTGAAGTGCTTGTCACATCATGAAGCTCTGAATTAGAATACCAGAACCCAAGTAAAAAGTCAAGCCTGGTGAAATGCATCCATAATTCTATTGTGGGGAAATAGAGACAGGAAGATCCTTGGAGCTTGCTACCTAGAGAGTTTTGCCCAATAGGTGAATCCCATATCAACTGAGGGAACTTGCCTCAAAAGCAAGGTGGAGAATAATCTAAGAAGACATCTATTTAGACCTTGGCTTTGCCATGAACATGTGTCCATGAGTACACAGAAATTGATAAGCACTTCTGCACACCACACACACACTGGATGAGAGTGCCCCAGTTAGATTCTAAGTACAACTCAGAGATAGACTGGCAATGCTATTTGAACTCAATGTCCTGGCAAATTTCCAGGCATCTTTATAAGAGAATTCTTCCCTCCTGTTACTGTGACTGTATCTGGAAATCCCTATCTGACACCTGAGTTTTCAGCCCTCCAGAGAAAGGCTAGACTTTTCATTTGATCAATTCTTCTTTGGTGCAATGATAGTTTTCTTCTCTGGAGAAAAAAGAAAAGAAAAAAAAAAAACATTACCACAGTTGCCGGCTGCACAGTTTTTCATGTCCTTTCTTTCTCTGAGTGCTTTTATGCATATATATATATATATATATATATATATATATATATATATATATCCTCCTTATGATGTACACATTCATAGTGCCTTGACCTTAGCTTGTGTGCGTGACTTCATGTAGAAGGAATGTCCATGATCTCAGGCTCCTCTCTGTGAAGCAAGGGAGTTAGACTGTATAGTCCCAAAGGCCCTTCTCTCTGCCTGCAAATTCTCTGAGTCTTCAGACCCTAGTGATTTACTTTTCTTTTTTATTCACTGTATGGTTTAGTATAATAGTTAGATAAAAATCAATCTTGTTACTCTATGTGAAATATGTTTCGAAGAATGAAATACTGCTTATGAACATTTACTTAGTTCCAAACAAACAATGCCTTGATTTTTATTTCACATATATGTGTCTATAATACATTTATCATCATATAGTCTTGGAACTTGCTTGTAAACCTTTGTATAATAGCACAGGAGTTGTTTCTCCTTTTTAAAGGGACTGTATGGATTACAGAAACATCCTCCACTATAAATGGCTGCTTGTCATATAGTGTTAATTTCAATTCTCTATATGAGTCAGTATATATGCATAGGTACATATATAGAGATAAATGATTATATCCTTTATATATTGATAATTAATTTGCTATATGGTGCCATGTTATCAAGAAAATTGGTAACAGCTTCATATAACAGAGCAAAATTTCATTCATTGAGAGATGGCTCAGTGCTTTAGAGCCCTAAGCTGTTCTTGTAGAGAACCTGGATTTAGTTCCCAGCAATCATATAATGACTCATAACCATCTGCAATTCCAGTTCCAGGGGATTTGATGCCCACTTTTAGCCTCTTCACATATGTAGTGCATATGCATACATGATGACAAAACACATAAAATAAAAACAATACCAGTTTATAAATCCCATTCATTAGATATGTTTTCCAAAGCACATCTACTTTTCATGCTTCCTTGTAATTTTTTAAAATTAGTTTTAAGATTTCTTTATTTTTCGTTTGTGTGCATTGGTATTGTGTCTGCATCTATGTCTGTGTGTGGATGTCAGATCCCTTGGAACTAGAGTTACAGACAGTTGTTTGCTGCCATGTGGGTGCTAGAAATTGAACCTGGGTCCTCTGGGAAAATAGCCAGTTTTCTTAACTGCTGAGCCATCTCTCTCTCCCCTTCCTTTTAATATTTCAAGTATGTGAATGTATGGGATGTATGGGATATATGGGAAAGCATTCAGCAACAGAAAACAAAACGAAGCATATCCCCTTTTCACTAATTGTCCCAACTTCAAATTATCCTTGAATTTCTTTAGCTCAAAAAACTATCTCTTAGGAGCTAGAGAAAGTACCCAAGGAGCTGAAGGGGTTTGCAGCCCCATAGGAGGAACAACATGAAATAACCAGTAACCCCAGAGCTCCCTGGGGCTAAACCACCAATCAAAGAGTACACATGGTGGGACTCATGGCTCTAGCTGCATATGTAGCAGAGAATGACCTAGTTGGTCATCAGTGGGAGGAGAGGCCACAGGTCCTGTGAAGGTTCTGTTCCCCAGTATAGGGGAATGCCAGGACCAGGAATGGGAGTGGGCGGGTTGGGGGAGGGGGAGATAGGGGATTTTTGAAGGGGAAACTAGGAAAGGGGATAACATTTGAAATGTAAGTAAAGAAAATATCCAATTAAAAAAAAAGCTACCTCTTGCTTCTGAAATCTTTGGATCTCTTTGTTTACTGAGTTGTTCATTATGTGTCTCTATTTCTCTCAGAACTATAAAGAGATGGGACCACAAGGCACTCACAGGCGTCCACTAGGAAATTGTTGGCATTCTTTACTGCAGAAGGAACCTAGCTTGTTCCATATTTATTAGCTCATCTGGAATTCCACAGCTGCCACCTGAGCTTTTATGATGTTGATAAGGACCCCTGGCTTAGAGGTGGTGGGATTCTGTTTTGGTCATGCTGTGATCTGCCTTTTGCCAAAGGTTTTTGCCATGAATCAGGGCTAAATCTGTTCTTTTTCCCATGCTCAGTGTGAAGTGACCAAAGAAACAAAAAAGCAAGCAAAACAAAACAAAAGCAAGAAAAAAAAATCAGTAACTTGCTTCACTGGCATAAATTCATCATTTAGTATGAGGTTGTTGGCTTTTAAAACTCATTTCCCCCATTCATTGCCAGGCCACTTACTGTGTCTGATTAGCAACTCTGTAACAAGAACAAAAGAATCTATAAAATGAACAATGAAAATCTTTCTGTATTTTTCTTTTCATTTTCTGCTTTGCTTCATGGAGGAAAGGAAATTATTCTTTTATTGCTTTGAAGTACAATGAATTCATAGTTCCCGAATTCATATTGCTTTCTATTTATTTTCCGAAGCATTTCTGTTTAAGTTATCAGTTGAGAAACTTAAACCATATAACCAAGTAAATAGCATTTATATTATCATTTTCACTCTTACTGTCTTGTATCAAGTTGCTTTAGCATTGGCATGACGTTTGCAAACCTTTGCAACTGTGTCTCTGGAATTGCACTTGTGATACATGCAACCACCTGGTTGAAAACATTACATATTTTAAAATCACACTTAAAAGAAAAACATAGTTTGAAGGTTACACAAATCCAACATATTCATATGCTACCTGGGAAAGCAATAAAAATTAGAATTATGTTTGATATATTGTGCAACTAAATAATGATAGGTTTTGCGTAGTAAATTTCTCTCCTCTTTTTCCTTTCTTTCTTTCTTTCTTTCTTTCTTTCTTTCTTTCTTTCTTTCTTTCTTTCTTTCTTTTTTTTTGTGATGATGTACATTTCTGCTCCTTAGAGCATTTGTGTATACATCAATGGTATCAGAAAGTTGCCATGGTCCCTCAATTTGGCTAATCACTTGTCATGCTGCTTTCCAGAACATCTTCTTAGGAAATGAATAAATGATACCACAGGAGGGAAAATTTTATTGATTTCAAGTTTCTCTGCATTTGGGAATTATTTTTATTTAAAGATGAAATTTCAAGAAGTAACATGAGACATAATTTAAATATTTTACACTACTCCCTATCCTTTGCTGATAAGATAATTTGCCACAAATTGATATCAGAAAACTCATTTGATACCAAAGTATGTACAGTTCACCAGTGTCTCTACATGGAAATTCAAAACATAGGCAAATATTTCATTTGCTTTTATAACATGAAAAGTGAAACGAAAACCAACTGTTCTTTTTTTATAGAGATGGACAGCTTAAATACCTATTTCAAACAGTGTCTGCATATTTATTCTCATTAAACTACAACCATCCCATTTGTATAGTTTTTAGCAGATTTGTAATGGAACTAAAGAGGATTTGAATTTCTTACTTGAACTTTTGACAAGTCCTACTAACAATGTATTGGCTGTTTTGTGTCTTTATGGCCTAAAACTTCAAGAGGCTTTGCATAGTCAAGATTACTTAATACGGGTTTTTTAAAATTTTATTTTATTTTAATATTTTTTTACCATATCTACAATCAGGATTCTTGAGTCACGGTTATTAAATTAAAAATATTCCTTTGGCATCCATGTAGCTTTTGACAAATAGATAAGTCCATATTTTCTAAATGTATGTCTTTCAGATCAAAATTTGAAATTGTTTATAATGTTTTTAAATTTTCTGGAAAATTCATTTTCAAACGGTAGACATAATAAAATCTTTCAGACTTAGTCATTGTTAGAACTTTTTGTGCAGGACTATCTTTTCCCAACATGGCCTGCCTTTATTCCTGTGAGATTTTAAACACCTCTCATTTAAATGCTTTTTAAAATGTGCCCTGGATATGTCTAATGAACAGTCCTTGAAAACAGAGTCACCTTATTTATAAATTCAATTCTCTTTCCATTCATATGAGGAATTTTATCCATCCTCAGGGCATATACTTAATAACCATTAATGAAATCTGAAATTATATATGAGCACTGAGACCCAAATTTGCTACTCATTTTTTTCCAGTGGAAATTTCATAAGGGGTTGGCATGGGAACATAGCAGACATTTAAGGCAGACAGAATAATATGATTGGCCACAGGACTCCAAAGGAATCCTAACAGTTTATAATCAATAATTTGCTTACTAGGAAAGACAATCTTTTTGGCCAAACCAACATATAACATCTCATTTGTTCTCTCAGTTAAATAACCAACTCCTCTAAACATTTAGCAAATCTGTGACTTCCAGTGATTTACCCACAAAAGCCAGGGGCTTAACACTATTTGTCTTTTAAGAGTTCAATTTCTGTATTTCATTTCCCACAAGAGTGTCTTATATCTATTGCTCCTGGCAAACCAAAGCCACTTAAGCAAACACAGGTCAGAATCAATAGGCACCTCAGAGATGGATTGACCATACAGAGGAGAAAAGTTAGCATCACCTATTCTGACACAGTCAGTATCAGATGGAAGAAGACTTGTAGGGCCAGTATGGGTGTAATGATAGATCATGTTAAATATAGTCCTTTGATGATTTTCAAATGAAGAGAAAAATGCATTAAGGATCAAAATTCTGGATGGTGAAGTCAGAGAAAGAAAGAACAATCTGTTATCAATTAGCCAACTATGCTGTATGTAGAACAACTTCCCTACATGGGTACCAGTTCCCTACAAGGGACAGAGAAATCTGCATACTCTGGAAGCCAAGGAACATCTTCAACAATTTGCCTCTATGATCTCTCCCTGCGGGGCTATTCGGGGAGCAGTAGAGATAGAGTGCTGCATTTTATTATTTATGTTTCCCAAAGCTCTTTTACATACCTATTGTGATTATCCTATCTTTGGGTGTCAACATGAGTCATAAGAACTGTGGATAACTTAGCCAAGGTCTCCAAGCTTACAAGAAGATTTGAAGTATGCAAAGTAAAAAATTTACTTTGGATCACAATACTATACAGGTGTTAGAATATTTAGAGGGGAAAAAAAGACGGTTTCTAAACACTGCTGGCATGTGAAGTCACTTTCTTGCTTCCTATGGCTCAAGGAAAGGAGTGGAAAATCTGTACAGAATTGAATATTGTTTCATCAGCTTCTGCAGATATCAGAGAGAAAAATTCTGACAGGTTTTCAACAATAGGCCCTGAAGTGTGTTTGTTTGTTTGTTTGTTTTCATTTTTTGTTCAATGAACACTTTACAACATGTTCTGCATCAATAGTTCACAATTTTTTGATGAGGGCACAGTGTCACCATCTGGCATAACTGTGACAATAACAGAATTGTACTAATCCCCCATTCTGAATCAGTGTCCCATTAACATAGGTGGCTTAGAATGTACACTTTTAAGTAAAAACTGGCACCTCAACCACTTTCTCCCACAAGACAGCCCTGAAGTTGTGCTTTTCATTGTCATTAAGTTTGAAGATGGTCATGGATTTGAAAATAATACTAGTTACCCATGAGTCATATGCTTACATTTTTGACCAGGAAGTTATAATATTGGCTTTGAACTTGTAGCAGTTCTTCAGAGCACAAATCTCCATCTGATTAGTGATTATTAAACTCAGTAGATGGTTGCCACCAGGAAGGGGTTTTGTATTCCAAGCTGGCTTTGAATTTATGATTTCTTACTGTTACAGTTGCAGGCATGTGCCATCATGACCAGCAATCAAGGAATTTTTTTTAATCTCATAGAAATTTAAGGATGTCTGTGAATGCAGGAGGCAGAAGAGAAGTTGGTAAGAACACATGTGATCTAGAGGAGATGTAGAGTCAAATTATTTCTAGGAGAATAATATAAGTCTTGTTAAAAATGGAGGAAGCAGTGGTCTCTGACCTCAGTATGGAGGGTTATCCTAATAACTTCCACTGGCCTGTGATCAACACAAACCACAACTTCTGCCTTTCTTTGAACTAAAAGGAAAGTTAGTACTTAAGCCATTTTTAAGACTATTGACAACTGAAATTCCTAAACTGTTCCAAGTTTGGTACATAAAAGCAATGTTATTCAAGAGAATGCTGAAATTCATCAATTTCTGTGATTATAATGAAATCTAAAATTGAAGCTTTCTCACAAAGAAATAAAAACAGAATTCATTCCCTAAAAAAAAAAATGGAGGAAGCTTGCTCAGTCTCAACAGAATGGTGGAAGGTGACTGGTTGGGTGTCATCTGGAAACAGTTCAGTAAGCACTTTAAGTCACAAGGTCCAAGCATTTTGGGAATGAGTGAATAGAATAGTACTCTATAATAGTTCTTGCCAAAAAACTTTTTTCTCCTTTTTAAAGTTTTTTTTTCATTTTTTGATTTGGTGATCTGGACAGCTCTGTTCCTCAATGCATTCCTCTTTCTTCAAGGTCAATATAAGTCCTGTACTGTATGCTTGCAAAGTACCCTGCTAAACTCTCATGCAGTAAGCCTGAGACAGGGCTTATGAGTCTGAATTCTACCAAACTGCTAGGAAATGCCATTGCTGCAAGCCAACATTAGATGGCAAAATCCTGGTCTCCTCACAGTCATCCTCTTATAGTGATGACATCATTTCTGAGACCCTTTATAGCTTCTTCTTTCATATAATGTCTGAAATTTGTCAGTATGGACACAGTACTCTTCTTTAAAAAAAATGTAAGTACATTGCAGCTGTCTTCAGACACTCCAGAAGAAGGCATCAGATCTCATTCCTGATGGTTGTGAGCCATCATGTGGTTGCTGGGAATTTGAACTCAGGATCTTCGGAAGAGCAGACAGTGCTCTTAACCGCTGAGCCATCTCTCCAGCCCCACAGTACTCTTCTAGGGAAGAATATCCTTGGTGAAAATTTCAGAGAAGCTTGGAACAGACAATGGGGAAATGTTGACTATTAACAGAGGTATGGAAATATGCAACATGTTCCACATTACATAATGCAGCTATTCGTAAGGATGGCTCTAAAACCATCAGGGATAATCCACTCTGAAGAAATAAGAACCATGCAGAGCTGACTGCTGAGAAGTGGAAAGAATGGCTCCTTGTAATCCTAGCACAGCTTTCATTAATTAGGTTTTAAATACTTTCAGTCAGATCTCTTGCCGAGCTTACAACCCACCATCTATCGTATGTTATGGATGAGGCTATTCTTTTGAATAGCATTACACAAATGGCAATCAACGCATATATCTATAACCTTGAAGTTGGTTTTACTTGTCTCTTAAACCATTTTGGTTTTTGGATTTTTTTTTTTGTCTTCTGCTCTTTACTTTGATATAATGATTACAGTTCCTACTGAATTTCAGGGACAAGTTAATTCCTAACAAGCAATTTCTCAGGTAGACTAGCTAACATTTTAGTTAAGTCATATGAACTAAGACGAGAATTCATCTCAATTCAAGTTCAATCATCAATATTCTAAAAATACATACTTATCCTTAGTCCAGACATTTTTCTGAGGTTTTTTTTTTTTTTTTGGCAATGCATCTAAAACTCCAAAGCTAGCTATTGACTCACAGTCTCCATTTGGTATTTTATTTCAAACTCCACAAAGTATGCCTAATAAATAAAAGGTGAGTTTTTGTATTTAATTATTTTTTGGTCCCATGAGAAAGGTGACATACTTTGAACATGAACCTGAGACAAGTTCTGGATCTACTGCCACTGCTGTCTCTGAGTCTGAGCACTGACTGTGACTGCCTACTAGATGGGCCATAACCAAAGAACAATTAGGTAGATAAGCACCAGGCACTGCCAAGGGCAAGCAGGAAAGAGGCTGGCTTCATGGCAGAAGCTGGAACCAGTTGTCAATGGAAATATATTAGTCCCAGAGGAGCAAGGCTATATGAGCTCCTAATGACTTCGGCCTCTAGGATCCCATGAACTGTTATCATCTTTAGCTCACTAAATTGATCCCAGACGCTTAAACACTGACACACTTTAACTTCCAATCTCTGCTTTTTTTCCTCTAAAGTATCATGTCTTGCTGTTCATAGTTTATGGCTTTAAAGAAAAATAGCTATGATGTAAGGAAGTTTTAGAAGCTGTGGGTAAACCTTAAATGCATGTTGTATACACCTTCTAGTAAAATAATGTACATATTTGGGGTTGAAAACAGTGATACATAATCTGTAGACTACAAATATATTAAAAAGGGAAATTGACTAATGAGAAACATTTCCATGCATAAATGAGTTTGTAGGAGAGGGAAAAATTTTAAATATGCCATGCAAGTAATCATGTAACAGATATGAATTAAATTATAACTGTAATAAATTAATAAGCCAAAACCAGGTACATTTGATATCACAAAAGATCTTTTAAATGATTCTAGTAATTGTCCCAAATATTCAAATTAGGTAAACATCTGAAGAAATTTCAACCTACGAGAAATATCAAAAAAGGCTTCAGAGGTTGCAAACTACATTCAATTTTTTTTTATAACCCATGCCGTTTGCTTGAATTAAGAACATTTACATAGTCTTTAAACAAGTATGAGTTTCTAACTTTTGAAGACTTACTATTCTTTGAAATTTGCATATGTTTGCATTCAGAGTATACTGTGAATAGGTTTGCATCCTCTGACATCCAAATTTCCTAACGAATTCTCGTCCTATATGACATAGTTTTCACTCTCAAGGTTAGGCTAATCCTTATCAATGCTATCTTCACCTACATCTTCTTATAACTTATTTTTGTAAGGGGGTACAAAGAAAGGGGAGATCCTAGGGATTGGATTCAGGAGTTTTACCACCAAATCACTCCCTCAGATTCCCCCATCCTCCAACAATCGCAGACCTCTTAGAATGTTCTCCCCCCTTTTAGTCTCTCCTCTATCACATCTACCCTTAACAGTGTCCTGAGACTGTACCCATGAATGTATAAATTGAATATGAAATTTCAAAGCTCCAAAGCCTCCATGTCTCACCTCCTTCTTATCTATCAGCAGCACTTCACTGCAGCCATGGCTCCCCAGCAAGCCCTTTCTTCCCTCATTAAATCACCTATCAGTCTCTCCATAGCAACTCATCTTATTCTCATTTAGTGAATTATGAATCAATTGCAGAGTAATGAAAAAATGCATCTTGTATCAGAACTCTTGTTAGGGACATGCTTTAAATAAGCCTGATAGGTACACAGTGAAACATAAAATGTCTGTTCCAGCAACACAAAAAGTTTCTAAACCTCTGGCATGAGACAAATAGAAGGTTAGGTCCCATCTCTAGATAAGGAGAAATTAATTTCTCTGTCTCATGGAGCAAGAAAAATATGGCTAACCAGGGGCCTCTGGAATGGATGAAAGAGTATAGCTAGAAAGATGATAGAATGGTATGTAATGGGACCAACCATAATATTCAGAAAAGATCACTGGACTTTGGAATTTGAGTATAGATATGTGAGTTATTTTGTGGTGGAGAGACTAAATAGATCAAATGTCATGCAAAATTCAAGCAGTGTTCAAATGTATAAGATTTAGGAGGTTAGACATAGTAAGCTACTAAAAATTCTCAGGCATCTTGGCTTTGGATTTGCACTGGTAGTCGAAAAAGCCATAGATATAAAATTAGTTAAAATTAGTTGTACCAAGATCTTCAGTTAGTATCGGATACTTCCAGAAAAGAAGGTCACTATACTGATATATTGAGTGTTTAGCCACAGTCCATGATACAAATATGAGTAATTTTCCATATATTCTCTAAGTCTCTCCTCATTGTAACAGGATGAAATCATTTCTTTCTAGATAAAGTACATTTATGACCTTTTCCTAAGTGATATTTTGCCTTAAACTTGAGACAGTGACAGAAGCAGAGCCATGGCCTAGTGTTTGTAATGCTTCTTTACAGTGCTTTCTTTTTTGTTGTTCATATTGACTTAGTAGAAACTATGAAGTCTTTGCCAGCAAGAATGAGTCCATGTAGATAGAAGCTAGAACATTAGAGCAGTTAAACAAATTGTTTCAGTGAACCAGATGACACGGGCAAGTATGGTCGTTGTCATCAGTGCCACTCAGTAGCAGTTCACTGCTCTGGAGTCACACTGTGTCCCATTTGTCTATTCTGGGTATGTCATCTAGTATGGTGCTTAGTTGACAATTGGGTGGAGAAAGATCTCTTTCAATTATATCTTCACTTGTGAATAGAAAGGGAAGTGTGATTCTCCCCTACTCGAACAAATAATATGTAAAAACATACTGCATCCTCTGTGCCAGACACTATGCTAAAGGATTTATATGTTGTCATGAACTTATTATTGAGCTGTTTGAGCAGTGGTAATCAGGGTTGTCATGGAGAACTGAGGTGGTCAGATATATGAATAATGCCAAGGCATTTTTTTCTTATCTCTGCATATCCTCACTGCTAGTGCTGTTCTCTCTGTTGTATACAAGCTTGATATACATATCCATATGATATGAAATGTAGTTGACAGCTACTCTGCCAATTTTATCACTGAATAAAAAGAAGAGAGATTTCCTCTGGCCATATATGAGCCCATAAACTAGATTTTAAAAATTTCAACAGCAGGATCTGATGATCAGCCTGCTCTAAGTAACTGCATGCATTAGAACACTTTAGCTCACAGCTGTGTGTCCATGTGTGTCACTGTATGTCTCTGTGTCTGTCTGTTTATATGTATCTCTCCCCCACAGTGTGTGTTTGTGTGTGTGTGTGTGTGTGTGTGTGTGTGTGTGTGTGTGTGTGTGTGTGTTGGGATTCTGATCAGTATACATTCCAGAAGCAGACATAGGTTGGGCTTTTCTCCAAAATAGAACACTATGAATAGAAGAAAATATAGTGCTACCCTAAACTCAAACAGCCATCAAGGATGTATGATTCTGTCTCTATAAAGCACAATAAGTACTTCAAGACTTAAGAAGAGTATATAACTTATCTAAAGTAACCAAGTAGAAGTATCAGGACTTTCACCCAGATCTGACATAACCCAGAGACTGAACTGTACATTTCTAGGCTGTGGCAACCAGTATATCCTGCTCTATGGCTGTTTGGGGTCTATGTAGTTCAGCTATTCAAAGCTCAACTGACTTTCTTCTTTGATAGAGCTCATTAAGCCAGAGACAGTAGTTGACTCATTGAGATCTGATTAATGAAATCACTGGATCTAGGTAATTCAAAATGGAGCTTTTACTATCAGGTGAACGAACTGCAGAGTTTGAGTCATTCCTAATCCTGTCCTAACGTATTGGAAAGTAACCCAAAGTGAGCCTTCCCTGCAGGGTGCTCATAGTGCTGCTGTCTCAGTGCAGGAAGGGCCTCTGCCTTTCATTTCCCTGTCCAGGTCTTCTTTCATTTGTCCTAATGAGACTGCTTTCCTTTTCCTTTTACCCCCAGCAGTGATCCCTGCTGGGCCAGGATACAGAGCTACCATGGCTGATGATATCGCAGCTCATACCCCCTCTGGTTACTGTTAAGTGGCAGCCTGTATTCTATTGCATGTTTCTTAGCAACCACCATATGCCATGTCCTCTCCTGTCATTTGTGTCTTCCTTCTTCAACCTAAGAGGCAAATTTACTAAGAAATGAATCCCTGCCTCCTCAGATTTCTAAGCCATGAAAACCAGAAAATTGGCAATGATTGTATTTTAAATCTCTTGATAACCAAGTTTAGAGACTGGGTAGTGGGAACAGAATCCTTTTTGCACATACTGCCCATGGCTTTGTAAAGTGCATGTGATTTATAGCCTGCATAAACTCATGTTGGGGGTTGTTGATTTTAACTCAGGTTCTTCACATGATCAAACATGTCCTCTGTATGCTGAAGTACTAGACATACATTTAAGCCTAAACATTTAAAAATGTAAGGGTTGCCTTCTTGTAAGTTTCTACCAGAGACAACCAGTACCCCTAGCTGATTTGCTTGCATATGGCATTCACTCAGTATGGTTTTACTTGTGAGGATGTTTCCCAAGACAGATGCTTCATTTTTTCATAGCTAGCCAACAGTTTGTTCTTATTCCATGTACATGTGAATAAATGACTACACACTCATTATCCTAAATACAGTTGTTAATATCCTTGGAACAGGGAACAAAGGCTAACATTCCTTCTTGCACAGAGTTTGGATGCGTGCTTGGCTTTAATTTATATTAATCTGGTTTTGTTTGTTTGCTCTTAGTTTGCCTTTTTAATGCTGGTGTTTCATATTTATCTTTGGCTTATGTGTTTTTCTCTATCAGCACCACATTGCTGTAATTCGGTCTCAGTTTGTTTATAGCTATAGCCACTGAGATTGCTCATATCTACACACATGTGGGAAGCTAAAAAGTAGTTTATTACATGGTGTTCATAGCACATATCACACCAACGGTCACCCAGCCGAAGAAACAGTCTCTGTAAACGCATCATGTTCCTTCTAAGCCACAGTGGTATTCTTCTGTCTAGACAGTCTGTTCTTTAGAACAGATGCATGTAATTGAATATGTCAGTTTTCAGGAGACTTGATTCTAATAAGCGTTAATTCTTTAATTCTAAGTAATAAAATTTAGCAAAATTCAAAGACAGTATATTGTTCAAAGAAAACTTTAAGGATGGATATTTTGGGCTTGGCACGAAAAAAAATTGTATAACCATCTTTTTCTGGATATAATCTGGAAAATACCAGAAAGTTCAAGTCCATCTCCTTTGTTTGAATGTACCCAATGGGCTTATCTGAAATCCAAATATTGAAACATTTGATAGGCTGCAGTTGAATCATTAGTTTTGTGGACTGCCAAAATCAACCAATTGTTTTGATGACTGGAGATGTGAAGTATAACAGAGACACTTAATTAAGACATGAAAATCACAACTGGTGAAAAAAAAGTGAATTCAATTTTTCTAGTGAGAGTAATTTGTAACTTTGATGAAATCAAGAAATTAAAGATAAGGTATCTTGCCTTCTGGAGGTTGAACCCATAAGTAATTCATTTATTATTTTTTACAACTGAAAGTAGTTTTTATACTAACAAAGAAAACACACAGGCTATTTTTAAACTGAAAATCTCCATTTTTTGTTTTTTTGCTTTTCTATTTGAGAAAAATCGATTTTGTTTGAATGGTTGTTAGAAGAGCTAAATTGTGCCTTAAAGAACAAAACTCATAAAGCATTTTTGCCATTTATGGTGCGAGCACGTACAAAAGGGAGTTTTACTAATTAGCTTGTTTTCCTTAAGATTCTTTTTTTGGTCCTTTCTTCCTCAAACTCTTTTCTCTGTTTTGACATTTTCTGGTCACAGTTAGGAAGGTCACATGAACTCTTTCATTTACTGCCACTCTTTGATCTCTATTAACATGAATTTCTAGGAAGAGAAAGGTGAAACATGGTTATTCTACAGCAATTACCACAATGTTAAGTGTTGGATTTGCAGGCTCTTAACTGAGATGAAGAACTTGAAAGAGTGGGGAAATGTGGTCATGGAGTCACCGAGAGAGGCAGGATAAAAGGGATACTACATTAGCACTCTGAATTGAAAAGAATACAGTTCAAAGATTAGAGCCTCCATAGCAAACTCCTCTATTTTAACAAGTTTCCTAGAATTTCTTGTTTCTGCTTCTTTTTGTTATCAAGAGTTTTATAGAAATGTAACTTCTTATTTTAGCCCTTAAAATACTTATTTTTCCATATATGTCATTTATTCATGATATACATAAATATCATTCATTCATTCATAATGTAATTTTCCCTAAATGTCAAAGCACTCACATTTCCTAAGTTACATATTGCTTGTTACTGTTTTTCCATCTTAAATTCCGGTGACATAATTTTTCCATCACTCACTTTACAAGTTGCTTCTTCAGTGCACTATCTCCAAACTCTCACTCTAAAATTAACCTCTGCTTCGTTTTATTTTGTAGTGTTCCTATAGCAAGTTTGGAAAATGAACAGTTGGAACAACTGGCTTTGTTCTCTAGATTTTCAATAAAGAGAAAAAAGAATGTTTTCAAAGACTGACTTTTTTTTTAGCCTGAGAAAAGAATGATTGAAAAAGGAAATGAAAAAGAAAGCATGTCCTCACTACACTGCTATCACTGACTTTACTCCAGTGTTAATTAAGCTGAGGGCTCAAGGCTACTGTCCTAATTAGCACTTCCTGTCTGTGCCCAGACCCCTAGTGTGCAGAGCAATCACAGTCTTAAAACACATCCAGAATTCCTCCTTGCTCTCTTCCCCTCAGTGTTGAAAAAGGTAGTCTTAATTTAGTTCCAAAACCAGTGATTTCTCACCAAATTAAAATGCCAAGGAATGCTTCACCTTTAATGTCCTATAAACATAATCCTCATAGTCATAGTCCAAGGCTATTGCTTGAGCTTTAAAAATGTGGAAGCCTTTAGGTGAAATTGATGTTGACACAGTACAGAATCACAGTGAACTTTCTCTTTCATGTGCACTTCCTGTAAGCTAAACTTTATAACATGCTAATAAGATTCCACATCTCACATTTGTATTCTGGTTGTTTTGCCCAATTCTGAATAGTGCGTAGAAGATGCTTGTTCAATTGTAGGTTCTTTTGGTGAAGTGTACTACCAGTAACCCCATCCTTTCAAAATTTGCAGAGGCTATAAAACTGTCCATCAAAAACCTTCACCACTGAAGAGTTCTAAGCTACACAGAGAGAAAATAAGAAGGCAAAGAGCTTCACATCACTCCATTATACAGCTTAAAAAGCCAAGGGTAAGAAAGTGAGGAATACAAGCAAAAGTTATATAGCTGGTAAACAATAGAGAAGGGATTTGATTCCACAACTAATCAGTGACTAGAGTGTTGTGGCTCACAGGGAATCTACAATTTGTAAAGCACCTTCAGGGTAAGGAAAGCCTGGACAAACTGGAAGTCTTGATATTAGCCCCTGGCTGGGTCTATACTTACTGAGTTACTGTTTCCTTACTGTTTCCTTGCCGTCAATAATTTCTACCTCCAAGAATAATTTCTACCTCATAGCAATGTTGAGAGGATTCCAAGTGAACTTGTAGTAACCCCTAAGTATTTTACATATATTGCATTCCATCTCTCAAACAAAAGGTGTGATGGCATAGATCTCATATTTTCATCATTTATATTCTACATCTATACCTCTCCTTCGATTGCAATTCAGAGTCCTCTCTGACTAAAAGTGTTCAAAAGAGATTTATCCCACACTCCAAGTTACAAAATGTTGTGACTCACAGAGAGTCTACAGTTGGGTGGATTCTGAATTTAGTTTCCATTTTTTTTTTGACAGTATCAGGATGCTCTTTGCCAGTTATTTTTTTCTTGATACATTTCCATGACTTTATCCTCCTATTAGTAAACTTCATATTCCACCCAACCAACCTGCACTTTTCAAGAGAGGACTCAACTATACCTTGTATTTTTCATTAATCTGCAATAGAGCATTTCATTGTATTGGAGGGAAAGTTGCAAAAGATAAACATGTTGCGTGTAGTTTTAAAAACATGCCATTGCTTTGCCCAGGAGCTGCTGCCCATGCTCTGGCCCCTCCTGGCTCCCCTTTGTCCCACAGGCTTAGCTCCTTAATAAATGACAGTCTGCTCCAACCCGGCTTCCTTTTCTAAACACCTTTGCTCCAGCTTAGCTTGGGGATCTGCTGCTGCCAGCCTCAACCCAGCTTCTTTCTACCTGCCTTTGCTCCAGAGTCGACCTCTCCACCAGCCCACTCCCAAGACTCTTGCTCCGGAGGGTGGGGGGACTCATTGCCAACCCAACCTGAGACCCTTTAATGTGCAGATAGAGGACACACACTCTACTTGTCACTTTATAGCTTGCCTTTTATAGCACAACTGCTGGGCGCGTAAATGCCTGGAAATGCGTGCCCTTATGAATTTATTTCCATCTCTCCTTTCTGCCCTATAAACTTAGTGGCTTGCATCAGCTATCCCACCCCCACCCCCCGCCAACATCCGTGGCCCCCATCCATAGCGGAGGCTGCAGGCTCTAGCTGCCCCAGACTTTACATAATGGCGGCTTTCCTCTAGTTCCTAAGGATGGCAGAAAAGCCCTCTCTCTCTTTCCCTGCATCTCCTTTTCCTCTTGGGACCCAGAAGTCCCACTTGTACCTTCCAATTGGGCTCCTGGCCTTCTTTATTGATAAATTAAGAAGCAATTAGGAAGCTAGACCTTAGAATCAGCACCTCTCCTTAAATAAACAGTGAATTTCCTTTAAAAAAAATTAATGGTAGCATTTTTTTCATCTTAGAGGACTATTATTAAAGACAAGAGATCATTACTATTCTCCAATTTTATTTCTGACAAAGAATTCCTTTATTTGCACATAGTTTTTAAGCCCCTTGAAGAAGTAAATGGATTGATTTCCTGATGAGAATCAATTGAAGGAGGAAGAGAATGAGAAGCAGAAGAAGAAAGAACAAGACGAAAAAGAAGAAACAAGTCTAATATGTATTGTTCATATATTCACTGAAGCATGGTCAAATTCCTGGTGGCCAGGACCTTAATGAAAACTGTGTCCTTGCCATCAGTTGTGGAGGGCTGCAGTTGTATGTATTTCTATCGAACTACTCAATATATAGGCATGGATAGATAGTATAAATGACAATAGTAATAAAAAATGCTCACACAGGTTTTACTTGGAAACAAATTTACTGAGCCAAAAAGAAAGCTGAATAAAAGCATCAGACACTACAACAAAACAAATCGAAACAAACCAAAAAATACCCCTGACATTCCTTTAAGGCCTGATCATCAAAATGTCACACATATACCTGCCAGTGAACCTGGGAAGGTTGATATATCATAGCTACATGTGAGTTCTTGGTGGACAGGGTGATGGGGGAATGAGTTTTACATCCTGTTAAAAAAAAATGGGCTGGTGAGATGGCTCAGTGGGTAAGAGCACCCGACTGCTCTTCCAAAGGTCCGGAGTTCAAATCCCAGCAACCACATGGTGGCTCATAACCATCCATAACAAGATCTGACTCCCTCTTCTGAAGTGTCTGAAGACAGCTACAGTGTACTTACCTATAATAAATAAATTAATCTTAAAAAAAAATACTAGCATTCTCTGAAATACCAGGTTACATTCGAAAGACATTGCCTGGGATTTTTTTTCACTTGGTTTTATTTCAATTTGTGAGTAACACAGGTGTTAGATTCAACAAGAATTTGAGAGTGACATAGGTGTTTGATTTAACAAGGCAGAGGATATATAACTAAATCCAAACAGGGTTAAAGGTTCAGCAATAATCCATGAAGCTAGATCAGTTAACTTTTTTTTTTCAATTGGTTAATTTTCTTAATAAGTCACTCTCATATTTATTTTATGAGCAAACCCTATTGGATCTTTTATGCCCACACATCCTAGAGACTGCTACAGTGGGCCATTAAGCATGTTTCAACTTGAGTTCTTTGCAAACTTTGTAGTTAAATACATTGTTCCAGTCGATTTTGTGGTAGGTAATTGGAAGCTGTCTGCGCAAGGCTTTGAATGTTGTACATGACATTGTGTGGTAGTTTTCAGTAAGTGCTGCCTGATACCCATTTTCTACCATCTCTATGATCTTAATAAATACCTTCGCAGTTTGATCTTCATTGATAACAGTTAATGACTCTTGCACATCTTTATGGGCAACTAGCTGGATATTTCCATTTTCATAATAATGAACATGAGACTTGAGCATTCCAATTACCTGTGCTGTGGGTGGTGTGATGGTTAATTTCCACTGTGATCTCCAGGATCCGTTCCAGAACTTTTGGGGCTGAAACTGGTGGCTTTCAATACATGCAATAATGGTTTTTTCCCCCTGTATCGTTTTACCATAAACAGTACTAAAGCCAGTAGAATAATATTGTTTCATATAGGCTTTTAAAGCCCTATCACAGGACTCTCTGAGATATGTTAAATTTCCATCTGTAATCCCTGGCTGGGGGTCACTGATTGTTTTTTGTAAGTGATCAAACTTAAAAGAAATTCTGTTTCTTGGATCGAAAAATCTGTTGTTGCCTAGATGACCATGCTCTGTAACTAAAACATGATCGTCATACCCTTCTATCTTCACGGGTATGAACTGATGCATGTTATATTGAGCAATTGCTTGTCCTATCCTTTCCTTGAGGAGATTGTCATTATTAACCAGCTGCCGAATATCATGGAAGACTTCCTTAAACTCGCCTGGAGGTGCTTGGTTGATGAATTTTGAAGCTAGGTCTATCTTCTTCTCATCAGCTACTCTGTCTTTGCGGTTGGCCATTTTGTCTTCTCACATTTGCCACGTTTTCAAATTACTGCATGTTTCTTCTCCCTGCCTGGGATATAGATATCTTTAGAAAATATTTCTTCTGCTATGGTTTGTCTGAGATTTGAATCACACTAGGAACCACCTGTATGTGTCTTTGCTAAGCTTAATCATTCTAAATAAGATATTCAAAGACTAGGGAAAGCATCACAGAAGCCTCTGCCTTCCTTTTCTAGTCTTAGTCTTGCCAATTCCTGGGCAGGGCCTCTCTCCACTTATTGAGGCTCTAGCTGTAAAGAGGAAAGCACTCCTCTGCTCTGGGACAAGCAGGGGAAACTACTTACCTCCAGTGGTTTGTCTTTAGGAAGACAACATCTATTCCACTAAACAGTCACATTGGCATCACTGCAGCATTTCTTCTTTGGCAAAATTTCCTTAATTTGGGAACAGGAATTCTAGTAAGAATAGGTAAAGATAATGCCATTACAATTTACCTAATCATCCAGGAAACCACTGCTCCTGCACTTCAGTCAGAATACCTACAGGATGATGAGCAGCACACCCACCTCATGACCAGCAGGGCATCTACCTGATGGGTAGAGTAGGATACTTCCATGACACTTAGAGTAGGATACCAAAGTGATGATTAGAGCAGGACACCTACCTTATGATCAGGGGTGTGAAAGCAGAGCTCCACGATCCTGCTGTACTTTGAGAGTGGCATTTCACTACTGACAGCTGCGGGGATGAATTTAGTAGGGCTCCACCCCACATTGTGAGCTAGATCACAATGATGCTGTCTACCAGAGGCCTAGTGAAGGGACTCTAGCCAGCTCCAACATGGCCTATATGGTTCTGGCAAGCATTAGCTGTCTACCTGTACCCTCTGCCTTGCTGAAAACCATATATTACATTCCTAAAGCTAGCCACCAGGGACTATTCCCTTATTTGGCCATTCCTCATCCTGAGGCTTACTGCCAAGGTCCAGCTATCAAAGTATTGAAGTCCAGAAATTAAAGACAAACAAACAAACAAACAAACAAAAGAAACAAAAAACAACCCTTAGTTCACTCAATTAACACATCCAATCAATCAATATTAAACACCTCATTTTATATGGGGTTTCCCCTTGTACGTTTATAAACTGCCATTTGCTTATGGGCCATGTCTGACTCTGCTGTACAGAGGCAGGCCTTCGTCCACTACTTTGGGATGAAATACTTCTCTGTCTACCTTGGTTCCTTCCCCTTCTTCCTGTTCCTCTATCCCCTCTTAGTTTCTTATTCTGTTATCTACTGTTATCTCTGGGAGAAATAAATCTTCTATGTGCTGAGAACTTGGTCTTACGGGTTCAGAGCCAATACCAGACCTTATACCTAAGTGTATCATTGTCAACATGGCCATGAATAGCATCCTTTCCTCTCATCTTATCTATCCTTGTCCTCACCTGGTTGTATCATATAATGTTTTGTGTGCCTGGCTCTTGAAAGGATCCCCAATGTGTAGCCAACTGACATTTTGTTAGAATTGTTTGACCCTGTGACCTTTCCTGTTGGTTGGTTGCCCCTGGACTTCTGGGAACAAGAGAAGATATAAAAAGCCAGCAGTGATTTTCCTTTAGGATGGCAACTTCCACTTCCACTTCCACTACACAGACTCATTGGTTATACTGCTACATTTCTAGTTTGACAAACCCTCCATATTGTGGAAACCAGAGCTGTAATGGGTATAGGAAAATATATAGTGACTTTACAATTCATCTAAGCACCCAGGAAGCCAGTGCTGGTATAGTTAGATCAGAACACCTACCTGATTTTGAGCAGAATACTCTCCGATGATGAACAAGGCATCTACTTGATGGGTCAAGTAAGATACCTGTATGCTGGTTAGAGGGGTGGAGTGCACTCTGAGATAGGACTTTACTACTGAATTCAGGAGGGCTCTACCCCACATTGTGAGCTAGACCATACAACACAATGATGCTGTCTACCAGAGGCCTAGTGAAGGGACTCTAGCCAGCTCCAGCATGGCCTACATGGCTAAGGCAAGCCTTGAACTTCTGCCCATTCCCTCTGCCTTGCTAAAAAATTAAAATAAAAGAGTCTTTCATTGTTTCTCTGGGCCAAATAAATATCTTTGTGCTAAGAACCTGGTCTTGGGGATTCAGATCCAATGCCAGTCCTTATACCTAGCTACACCATGATCAACAGGGCCATGAAGAGCCTCTTTTCTTCTCACCTTATCTATCATTATCCACACCTTTTTGTAATAATAAATAGTGTGGCTGGCCCTTGAAAGTATTCCCAATATATAGTCAACTAACACTTTATTAGAACTGCTTGACCCTATGACCTTTAATGTTGGTTGCCTCTTGGAACTCTGGGAACAACAGAGGGTATAGCAAGCCAGCACTGTTTTATCTTGGGGATGGCAATTTCTACTTCCACTAAATGTCCTCATTGACTGTACTGTGACATTTCTAGTTTGACATGGCTTCTTTATTTTAGAAACTAGAGCCCTAATGTTTATAGGAAAAGTTAATACCTTTGCAATTAATCTAAGCATCCATGAAGCCAGTTCTGCTATATTTAGATCAGGACACCCACCTGATGACCAAGAGGACATCTACCTGATGAGTCGAGTATGATACCTGTATGATGTTTAGAGCAGGGCACCTACATGATGCTTACAACAAAACAACTACCTTATGGTTAGAGGTGTGAAGACCAACCTCTGAGACATGTCTGCATACTGAGAGTGGAGTTTCGCTACTGGCATCCCATCCCCATGGATAAATTCCAGATGGCTATGTCTTACATTGTGAACTAGACCATATCCTACAATATGCTGTCCAACAAAGGCCTAATGAAGAGACTCTAGCTAGCTCCAGCATGGTTTACATGGCTCTGGCAGGCCTTGCCCTTGTACTGAACCCCTCTGTCTTGTTTCAAACAATAGATTACATTCCAAAAGTTAGCTGACAAGTGCTTTTTCTTTATTTGTCAACTTCCTCATCATGAGGCTGACTACAAAGGCACATCTATAAAAGTATTGAAATCCAGCAATCAAAAAGCCCCTTTAAGTTCATCTAATTACCATGACCGAATATTCATTCAATATTAAACACCTCATCTTATTTTGGGGTTTCCCCTTACATCTGTATAAACTGCCATTTTCTTCTGGCTCATGTCTGTCTCCTTTATCCAGATGGAGGCCTTTATCCTCCAGTCTGGGTCTAAAATCCCTTCCCTGTCTACCTCTGTTCCTTCCCCTTATCCCTGCTCTCTATCTCATCACTTAGTCTCTTAATACGTGACCTTTGTCCCTCTGAGGCAAATAAATATCCTTTGTACTAAGAACTTGATGGTTCTTAGCCAATACCAGTCCTTATACCTATCTATACCATGGTCAACAGGGCCATGAATAACCTTCTTTCTTCTCACCTTCTGTATCATTGAGTTCACCTTGTAATAATAAAATACTTTGTGTTTCTGGCCCATGAAAGGATCCCCAATGTGTAGTCAACTGCTACTTTGTTAGAACTTCTTGACCATATGACCTTTAGTGGCGGTTGCCCTTTGGAACTCTGGGAACAGCAGAGGATATAACAAGCCAGCACTGTTTTGCCTTTAGGATGTTAAATTCTGCTTCCACTGAACAGTCTCATTGTTTGTACTGTGATACTTATAGTTTGCCAAGGCTTCCTTGTTTTGGAAAGAAGAGCCCTAATATGTAAAGGAAAAATTAATGACTTTGCAATTCGTCTAAGCACCCAAAAAGCCAGTACTGCTATAGTTAGATCAGGACACCTACCTGATGATGAGCAGGACACTCTCCTTATGATGAATGTGGCATCTACTTGATGGGTTAAGCAGGATATCTGTATTCTAGTTAGAGCAGAACACCTTCATGATGGTAAGATCAGGGCACCTACCTTATGGCTAGAAGTGTGAAGGCCAAGCTCCAAGACTCTGCTGCACTCTGAGAGTGGTGTGGCACTACTGGCTGTGCAAGGGATGAATTCAGGAGTATTCAACCCCACATTGTGAGCTAGACCATACATCACAATGTTCCTGTAGAGCAAGGCCCAGTGAAGTGACTCCAGACAGCTCCAGCATGGACTCCATGGCTATGGCAAGCCTTGAGCTTCTACATATTCTATCTCCCTTGCTAAAAATAAAAAAAAATAAAAAAATAAAATAAAAAACCAAACCAAACCAAACCAAACCAAAACATGAGATTACATTCCTAAAGCTAGCTACCGAGGTCTATTCCCTTATTTGTCCACTTCCTCCTGTTGAGGCTGACTACCAGGTTCCAGCTATAGCTGTATTGAAGTCTAACAATCCAAACACCCCTTTTAGTTCACCTTATTAACGTGTCCAATGAATCAATATTAAACACCTCATTCTAACATCGGGTTTCCCCTTGTTCCTGTATAAAATGCCATTTGCCTATGGGCCATGTCTGTTTTCTCTATCTAGATGCAGGCCTTTGTCCTTGACTCTGGGAGTAATACCCCTTCACTGTTCCATCCTCTTCTCCTTGGTCCCTGCCTTCTCACTTAGTCTCTTATTCCCTGATCTTTGTCCTTCCAGGGCAAATAAATCTTCTTTGTGCTGAGAACTTGGTCTTGGGGGGTATAGAGCCAATACCAGTCCTTATACCTAAGTATATCATGGTCAGCAGGGCCATGAAGAGCCTCCTTTCCTCTCACTGTGCATATGCTTTTCCTTTGTGTTTCTGGCCCTTGGAAGGATCTCCAATGTGTAGTCAACTGACAGAACTGCTAGACCCTCTGCCCTTTTGTGTTGGTTGCCTTTTAAACTACTGGAAATCAAGGCAGAGTAGAGTATGGCAGGACAAAAATAAGAGACTGTTGAGTCAGCAGAAGCTGAGCTGAGCCAGAGAAGTTATTTTTAGGACACAGGTTAAAAACCCAGGAAGAGTCTATAAAAAGTAGCAAAACATAAAAATTTAAAGCTATACCTTGTCTCAGCTTTTCTCTACACCTCTCATTTTTCTATCCCCTGCTGTCCTCTCCCCCCACCCCCCCCCCCCCCCCCCCACCCCCGTTTTATGACTGTCTCACTTTGTAGAACTGGCTGGCCTGGAATGTGCTATGTAGACTAGGCTGCCCTTGAGCTCATAGAGCTCTTCTGCCTGTCTATGCAGGTAAGATAAGATTAAAGGTGTAAGCCCCCCACCAGTCTTACCTCCTCTTTAATTATGTCCATGTTTCTTGTTCTGTCTCTGTCGCTCTGTCTGTCTCTCTGTCCCTTTCTCTCTCTGTGTGTCTCTATCTCTCTCTCTCCATCTCTATCTCATCATTTTATTTCTATCTTAGTCTTTTTCTAAATTCGTCATCCTGCATTTATTTCTTCCTTTGTATCCTTTTGTGTTTCTCCCAAGACTTGATTTTCCTCTCTCTAACTGATCCCATGAACTCTACTCTTTTCTTCCCCTGTCCCTCAATCTTTTACTTATTCCTATTGTTTTTTCTTCTCTTCTGTGACCTCTTCCTACAGCACCATCCCATGTGCATATTTTCTTCTCCTCTTCCTGCTTGTGCCATACATTTTTATTTGCAGCTCCTCTGAGTAGCTTCTCAGAAAGAACTTTTAAAATAGTGGCAGGAATCTTTGGTGATATTTGCTCTTTACAGCTTCGGCGTTGGCTATAGTGCCATATTCAACCTTGTTTTGGCTTACTCCTACATTTCAAATGTGTGTAATTAGACACTAAAATCTGTTCCAAGTACAGAGTATTTAAGGATTAAAAGAGTATATATCCCTTGAGTATCCACACTATCTTGTATACAAGGGTCTTGTAGTGTATGTTTGTTGAGATTTCTGGTTTCTGCAGAAACCAGTTTACAAGATTTCTAAGAAAGCCTGTCAAATAACTTTTATCCTTGCAGTCTATGTTTTGTTCCTAAGTATAGTTAATGGAGATCAAAGTAAGGTTTCTGTTAGCATTTTTACATTTCTTTGTTCTACAATGAAAAATAATATTCTAACACTGTTGGTTTTCCAAATCCAGGGGTGAAATACAGAAATTAGGGTGTGCATGTTTACTTGTATACACCCATGTTATAAATAAAATAACTGCAAATTACTTCATCAAAAATTTTTTCATATACATAAATGCTTTCTCAATGTGTGTACAGAGGCACAAATCCTCTAAATCAGTTATTCTCAAAATTCCTAATGCTGTAACACTTTAATATAGTTCCTCACATTGTGATGACCCCCAACAATAACATTATTTTTGTTGCTACCTCATAACTCTGATTTTGCTACTGTTATAAATCATGAGTTAAATATATTGGTAGATAAAGGATTGCAAAAGGGTCAAAACCCACAAGCTAAGAACTGCTTCTCTGATAGGTCTGCCTTTATATGCTACTTCACCTTTTTCCCTGACTGCTTTTAATGTTCTTTGTTTTGTGAATTTGGGTTTTGACTATTATGTAACAGGAGGAATTTCTTTTCTGGTCCAATCTATTTGGAGTTCTGTAGTCTTCTTGTATGTTCATGGGCATCTCTTTCTTTGGGTTAGGAAAGTTTTCTTCTATAAATTTGTTGAAGATATTTATTGGCCCCTTAAGTTGGGAATCTTCACTCTCATTTACTCTTATTATCCTTAGGTTTGGTCTTCGCATTGTGTCCTGGATTTCCTGGATGTTTTGGGTTAGGAGCTTTTTGCATTTTGCATTTTCTTTGACTGTTGTGCCAATATTTTCTATAGTATCTTCTACACCTGAGATTATCTCTTCTATCTCTTGTATTCTGTTGGTGATGATTACATCTATGATTCCTGATCTCTTTCCTAGGTTTTCTAACTCCAGGGCTGTCTCCCTTTGTGATTTCTTTATTGTTTCTATTTCTATTTTTAGAACCTAGATGGTTTTGTTCAGTTCTTTCACCTGTTTGGTTATGGTTTCCTGTAATTCTTTAAGTTATTTTTATGTTTCCTCTTTAAGGGCTTCTAGCTGTTTACCTGTGTTCTCCTGTATTTCTTTAAGGGAGTTATTTATGTCCTTCTTAAAGTCCTCTATCATCATCATGAGATGTGACTTTAAATAAGTCTTGCTTTCCTGGTGCGTTGGGGTAACCAGGACTTGCTGTGGTGGAAGAACTGGGTAATGATGATGCCAAGTATGGAGGGAGCAACAGTGTCAACAGGCCAGACCCCCTAGAGTGCCCAGGAACTGGCCCACCAACCAAAGTGGAGGGACCCATGATGCTGGCCACATATGTGGCAGAGAATGGCCTTGTTGGACATCAGTGGGAATAGAGGCCCTTGGGCCCGAGGATGTTCGATGCCTCAGTGCAGGGGAATGTCAGGGTGGAAGGATGGGAGTCAGTGGGTGGGAGAGCACCCTCATAGAGGCAGGGGGAGGGCAGGATGTGATAGGGGGTTTCCGAAGGGGAGACCTGGAAACATTTGAAATGTAAATAAAAAAAATATCCAAGCCCCACAAAATTAATAAGTTGAAGGAGCCATGAGGAGCAAGCCAGTAAGCAACACTCCTCCATGGTCTCTGCTTCAGTTCCTGCCTCCAGGTTCCTTCAATGATGGACTATAAACCAAAGAAACTCTTTTCTCATCAAGTGAAAAACTAAAAACTAAAAACTTAAAAAAAAGCTTTACATCTGAAAAGAGAGAGAGAGAGAGAGAGAGAGAGAGAGAGAGAGAGAGAGAGAGAGAGAGAGAGAGAGAGAGAGAGCTGCTTCTCTAAACCTACAGTGCTATTCAAAGACCTGATTATTTAAAGAGAAATTTCAAGATGTGTCTTAGTTAGGGTTACTATCACTGTGATAAAACATCATGACCAAAGATATTTGGGACAGGGTAGGATTTATTTGGCTTATACTTCCACATTGTAGTCCAACACTGAAGGAAATCAGGACAGGAACTCAAACAGGTTCAGAATCTGGAGCCAGCTGAGTCAGTGGCCCTGGAGGAATGCTACTTACTGGCTTACTCATTATGGCTTGCTCAGCCTGCTTCTTATAGAACCCAGGTCTCTCAGCCCAGGGATAACCCCATCCACAATTGTCTGGCCTTGCTCCCATCAATCACTATGAAAATGTCTTACAGCCTTGCCTATGGACAAATCTTGTGGCAGCATTTCCTTAATTGAGATTCCCTCATCTCAGAAGAATTTAGCTTCAGTCAAGCTGACTACCCAGCACATGAACTACACTTAGGAAGCATGACTAGGCAATTTGAGAGTTTGTGATTTTATATAAAGATACTATGGAATCTCTTGGTTTAAGTTTAAACAGTATCATTCAAAAAGATATCTAAATCTGTCATAAATAACTGAAGAAACATCACATAACTCAAAGAATCTTTTAGTTATTTTTTTTCTTGGTTTTTTGAGACAGGGTTTCTCTGTATAGCCCTGGCTGTCCTGGAACTCACTCTGAAGACCAGGCTGGCCTAGAACTCAGAAATAAGCCTGCCTCTGCCTCCCGAGTGCTGGGATTAAAGGCATGCGCCACTTAGTTCTTATCAAGGAAAAATTTCTGAAAAAAGGAAGAAAGAAAAAGAAAGAAAGAAAGAAAGAAAGAAAGAAAGAAAGAAAGAAAGAAAGAAAGAAAGAAAGAAAGAAAGAAAGAAAGAAAGAAAGAAAGNAAAAAGAAAGAAAGAAAGAAAGAAAGAAAGAAAGAAAGAAAGAAAGAAAGAAAGAAAGAAAGAAAGAAAGAAAGAAAGAAAGAAAGAAAGAAAGGAACCTGAGAATGGAGAAATGTGGAAGTTCTTTCATAAACCTACTAAGTCTACATGTTAGCATGTCCTCTCCACTGTCTTCCATGTACACTAGGGCTGAAGACATCCTGGTAATTTCAGAAAAAAAAAATGCCTCCTTTCTTCAAACTGAAACCCATGGGAGCTTCCATGTGCTTTGCTCTTCTTGATGGAAAGGGCAAGTTTTAGCCTTGAATAATAGCAAATACTACAAAAATAAGACTTACAGACATAACTGGCAATTTTTTTCTTAACTCTTTCAAAACAAAAATAAAAAAGACAAAACAGAACAAAACCAAAACAAAGCAAATAAACAGAAATTGAGGAATTCTAAAGTGGTGCTCCCCTAGTCCCTAGTCAACCTCTAAGCAGCTTTTGGCTCCACCTATAAAGTTTCTCACCTCAAAAGCCCAGAATACACCTTCTGATTTCAAAAACAATGTAATTGTGTAACTAAAACTAGACAGTAATTTTAGATTAAATATATCGCCCTTTGAAATCTTACTTTGAAAAAATTTATACTGGGGTAGAAATTAGAAGGGTTTACAAATTAATTTACCCTGACCATGTTCCAAAAAAATCATTAATAATAATATTAAATTGAGCCAGGGGCACATGCCTTACATCCTAGCACTCCGGAAGCTGAGGCAAGTAAATCTCTAAATTCAGGGCAACATGGTCTACAGAGTGAGTTGACAGCCAAGGCTACACAGAGAATCCCTGTCTCAAAAAAATAAAATAAATAAAATAAATAAAACAAATAATTATTTTCAGGAATTCTTTGTCTTAAAAAGCAGAAGTTTCAAGAATAAGAATTTAAACACATATATTGTTCATATATAGAACTTCAACACATATATTAATCAACAAAATTTCCTTAAGCTTCTTTATAGAGCACTACACTAGATTTTATTTTAATATAAGAAAAATTACATCTAATATAAAACAAAATAACAAGACCTGTAAAACTTGTAGTGTGTGTTTCAAAATCCTCTTTATTTCTAATATTTTAATGCTGTAAAATGGAAGAAAAAAATCATGTTAGTTAGCAGTTGATGTTTGAGCATGCTGTGACAAATTTCAAGTAATCAGGTAGTGATGAACAAATCTCCAAGAGGAATGAGAGAGAAGCAATCACAGTCACTCCTGATATCAGAAGAACAAAGGGTCTAGGAACTCCAAAACTTGTTAATTGAGGTGAAAATCCACAGATCCTAAGTGAACGGTTCCATGAGTTTTAATGAACTTATATGCCCATGTAATCAGAGCCTCAGCCACTAGGACATTACTATACAGAAAAGTTCCTCCATGCCTCCTCCTTAGTATCCTATGAACTTAATGTTAAGCATTTGTCTTATATACCACTTGTGGGTGTTGTGAATAAAAATGATCAAATTATTTGTGTCCAAATTTCTGTGGGGATACTTATGTTAGGTAAATACCTGGGAAAGAAAATTGTGGTCACTGAGTATATTGAAATATTCTAGAAGCTACAAAATACTTTTTCAAAGTACATCCTATACTTTCAGTGGTGGTGGGTGAAAATCATTCTTGTTACTACATACCTTGCTATTCCACTAAGTATGAAGTAGTATTTGTTATTAATTTCATTTATATTTCCTTGGTGGCTAATGATACAGAAAAATGTTTCCCTGTACTTATTGGTAACTGGTATGCCTTTGTTTACTTGTTTTTCTCAGTTTTGCTGGAATGATTGCCTTTATATTACTAAAGTATACGGATACTTTTGTATATTTTAGAACCATGTCTTGTGTTAGATATCTAGGTGTATGATGACTAGAGTCACAGAGTTAATGATAGTTAAACTACTATGTGGGTGCTGGAAAAAGAACTGTGGTTGCCTGCAAAGTCAGTAAGTACTCTTAACCACTGACCCATCTCCCAGGCTCCTGAAACTCTACTTTAGATGTTCTTTACCACATTATTAAATGTATCTTCATTCTTAATTTACAGACAGCTCTATTTCATTGAGTGAATGTGAAATTTTCTAAGACTACTTTTCTGTGTCTAGGGAAATGATCATCTGGTTCTCTTTCTTCTGTAAACGTTGCAAGTTACACTGATTAACTGACTGGTTTTGCTAAACTAACATTACATCCCTGGTATTGTGAGAGATATTAAAAAATATATATAGAACTGGCACGTTTCTGAGCTTGTGCCTTTGCCTTAACTGGCCATGTACTGGAGGGCAATGGCCTACCTGTTTTAAATCTCATGGAGACTCTTATTCAGAACTCCACATTCTCTTCACCCACCTTGCTAGGTTCCCACTGGTGGGTTGTTACCATGACAACCTTGTGCTTCAAATCATCCACAACCTTTGTGGTGCACATCTGGCAAACCGCCATACCTTTCTCTCTTGAACCCAGATGAGCCCAGGTGTGAAGGAAAACACAACACAAACTTAGTTCAGGAACAATAGTAACTCAATATCTGGGTGCAACAACAAAATCCTAACCTTGTAAGCCTTATTAAAATCTGATTCCTCCAGTGGAGAATGCTTGTGGATCTGCCATGGTACCAGTAAACTCTAGCAGCTACATCTTACCCATATGCAGTCCCCATTCCAAAAGGACCTTGAGTCTCTCTTGCTTCCTTCCTCTCTTCCCCTGTCCAACCCAGAAGTCCAGCCTACTCACCCAGTGATTGGCTCCTTTATTCATTAGGGGATTATTCACAAGAAGTCACCTGAGTATGACTCACTCCATGTCCACAACCCCTCCCAGGAGAGCAGAATTAGCATACAAACAGCATCTGGCCCATCCACAACACACCGGCCATGATGTATTAGGCTTTTTAAATGGTCGTAGACTCATTTTCACAACTCTTAAAGATTTTCATGTCTATTTTCATGAGAAATGTCAGTTTATTTTCTTAAGCTCTATTTGTTTTATCAAACTTTGACAGTTTTATGTCACCTTCACAATATTTAAGCTGGGGAAACAATTCTTCATCTTGTGTTTTTAGAAAGAGTATATGCAAAAGAGGTACTTCTTTCTCCCACCAGTAATGAAACTCTCTGAAATTCATTTTTTTATTTTTTGGGATTATAATATATAATTATATCATTTCTTGTTCCCTTTTCCTTCCTCCAAATCATCCTATATGCTTTTCCCTGTTCTCTTCCAAATTTGTGACCTCTATTTTTTCAGGGGAAGAATTGTCACTTCATTGCAATTTCTTTACTAGAAATAGCAAGATTTCTATTTTCTCTTGTATCTGTTTCTAACTGCTTGTTTTTCTACAAATTTATCTCTGCCAACAATGTTACTGATATCATCAACACTTAATTGTAATTTTATTATTTCATTAAAGGTCATAGAATCTTACAGAGTATGATAACACTTTTTATTTATGATAAAGCTTATTTGAGTTTTCTCTCTTCTTCCATGATCAATATTGCTAAGAATTTAACAACTTCTTACCAAGTAAGTTCCAGAAATCAACTTTTAAAAAAAGTTTTATTTATTATGTTTATATGAGTACACTAGAGCTGTCTTCAGACACACCAGAAGAGGGCATCATAACCCATTACAGATGGCTGTGAGCCACCATGTGGTTGCTGGGGATTGAACTCAGGACCTCTGGAAGAGCAGCCAGTGCTCTTAACCACTGAGCAATCTCTACAGCCCTAGGAATCAACTTTTAAAAGCTTTTAAACTTATTTCTTTTATTTTTGTTGCATGTATATGTATATATGCCTGCAGGAGGTGGGGAATGTGTATCATGGCACATGTGGAAGGCAGAGGACAATCTTCAGTAGTTATTTCTCTCATTCCAATGTGGTCGTCTTGCTGTTCTTCCATTCTTAACATTGCTAAATATTTGAGTTGTCATTTTTAGTTACCATTTTTATTCTTCTTTTACTTTTCCTTCTATTAACTTGTTTTATTTGTTCTTCTTTACCGAAATAACTAAGATGTAAATTTACATTATTGATTTTAAATGTTGCTTTTTTAAATAGTCATTTGATTCAAGGAATTCTCCTCCAATCAGTCTTTAAATTGCACCTCACAAATTTTGGTATATTGCGAAACTTTTCAATCAGTTGAATCATTTTCTAATTTTTCTTGTGATTTCTTCTATATATTGTTTATGTGGCTGTGTGTTATTTCACTTCTCAAGTATTTGAGAATTTTATTTATGTTTCAGTGTTTTATACTTATTTATTTACTGTCTGTATGTGATGTGTGTGACTGGTGTGTGTGTGTGTGTGTGTGTGTGTGTGTGTGTGCGCACGCGTGGGTATTATGTATGTGTATATTTGTGTATGCCATGGCCTACAATTGTAGTTAAAAAAATTTGCAGGAGGCAATATTCTCCTTCCATAATAAGATTCCAGATATTAAACTCAGGTAATCAAGCTTGTTTGCAAATGTCTTACTGAAATGAAAGTATAAATATATGCAGGTATGATCATGAATTTGTATTTTTTCCTTTGTCTTAATTTCCTTCTATCTCCACTGGACATGCACATAGATATCATTATTGGTATATATTTTGATGCTTTCTCTTTTGTTCATATAAATGTTCTTACCCTAGCTAACTTTAGTCATACTACCAATTTTCTCATGTTGACTATTAGCATGACCATATATGGATAACAAAATTTAATACTAAAGAGCAGCAATAATGGTAGAGTAATTGTTATTCTGAATTTAACCATACCTGAAATTCTTTACATTTCAATTTGGTGTGACTCTTACCTGTGAAATGTTTATGTGAGATGGTCAATTGTTTGTAAGCATCTCTAATCTTTAAGCATCAAATGGTTTTGTTTGATTATTCTTGTAAAAGCATAAAGCTTTTGAGCTTAAGTCTAAATTTTTTTATTCATTTACATATCCTCATATTTAATTTCCACATTCAAACTTTGTATGACAAAAAGAAAGTTCAGTGGAAGTAGACAAGAGTAGAAATGAATAAAATACACTATATATATATATACATATATATATATATAATATGCTATATAATAATATAGTATATGTCATTTATTATATAATATGTGTTTATGTTGTACATAATATTATTTATATTATATATTATACTATATATTATATAGTATAATATAATGCATCCATATACCTATATATTATATAGTATATATTATATAATTATAATTATTCATATATAATTATGGTAATTATATATAGTAACTAACATGTACATATTATATATAATATTAGATATATGATATATATGAAATTGATCAAACAATAAATAGATAAATGATGGATAAATAAATAAGTAAATGAAATTAAATGAGAACATTTAGCTGTCCAAGATTATATTTGTATTTTTATACTCTTCTTTCACGTAAAATATATATAGCAAATATTACTATGTACATTAAGCTAATGTTAAGTGTACTGTCACATATAAGACATTTTTCATCTTTAAAAACATGTAAAATCTTTAATGTGTCATATATACAAAAAAAGGTCATATTATAAAATACTTTTAGATATTTAAAGGGTTCATGCCCAAGTCCTCAGCATTTTAAACTCTGTTTTGAAATTAAAACTGGAAATCAACACTCGAGAGTTTTATAAGAACCACTTTATTTTGTTGAGAATCATAATTACCATTTTGTAAATTGGATTGGAATAGAATCTAGATGATGTTTTGCTTTTATAGGTCCACTTAAAAAGATTCAAAGGTTAAATATTTCAGTTTTAAAGAAAAAATATTTTTCCTAAAAATTCAGGAATTTAGATATGAATTTAGATAGACGTTATAATTGTTTTAATTTCAAATTAAAATTTTAATTTGAAGCTAATTTTGCAGTTTATTTTCTCTTTATAGTCATGACTTAAGCAGGGATTAGTGTTCTGTAACTAAGGCTTAAGAATGCACTGTTGATCCACTGGGGCAGACATGGTTTTGGAATTTTAATTTGGGCAGCCTCTGCTTTAGCTGAACAAAGAACATGGAAGGTGATAGCATGTCTCAAGCTTGCTGCCACTTGAAACATGACCCTCCTCTTTTTTAACATCCCTAGTTTTTCTGCAGAAACAAGCCCCCCTCCAAGACACAGGAGAGCAGTCAGGAGAGGACAGGGAGTGAACATGGATGACAGAAGTGTCTGTGCCACCCATTCATTAGGGACTCACAAAGGAGTATAGAAATTTGGAGCTTTTGTAGGGATTGAGAGTACCATATCAAATGTCTATGGGGTAATTTAATTACATGGGCATGGTAGGAATGACACAGTGGTTACATTAATAAACTGAAGCATTAAAGAATAATAGCCCAGTTATTGCTGAATTATGGGAAACACGCTGCCTATTCATTCCTGGTGATATTAGAAGAGAGTAGAAGTTGGCTTACCACTTTGCACTTCCAATGCATAAAGAAACAGTCTTTTGCTTCTCCAGGCCTATGGAAAACTGGGTGCAATGGAAGACCCAAAGTCACACCCAAGAGCATAAATCTTGCTTTGTGTAAGATGCTTAAAATATCATAACCTAAGTCTGTTTTAAGGTGCTAAATTAAATTGACTTGTGGCAGACATAGTAATGAGCACGTGCTATATAAACATCTCTGAAGAAACTTTTCAACAGATTTCAGAGATGATAATCCCTGACCACTGTTGTGGGCCTCTTGTTAGTAGAATCTATTTGACACAATTATAGGCCACTAGGTCATTAGCTTAAAAGAAATAAACTATTATTTAATAGAAATTAATGTAATTTTTCATTTTCATCCATCCCTTATGGACAACTAGAAAAAAAAATACCCTATCTACTTTTACAGGAGCAAAGGAAAGGAAAAGGAACTCACATTTTATTTCATATCATTTATGAACAGGGCCAAAACTGTTCCAAAAACTGAGCTACTGGAGAAGAGAAGAAATATGTGAGATATGGTCTCCACTTTCAGATTCCAGTCAAGGAATTCAGAGATTAACAAGCCTCCTTCTCCCACCTAACTCCTGAGAATGTTTCTGTAAACTCTTGTACACACTGTCTTCTCATTGGCATTTCTTTAATGGTAAAAAATGGTTAAGAATTAGCAGACTCATCTTACCTCTAAAATCCTTCAGAACCACTAATAATATAAATGAATATAAATATAAATCCAATGAAAAATATATGTTGTACTTTAAGTTTTAGAAAAGCTATCTGAAATTCAAATTTGAATTACTCCAATAATGGAATTTGAAGAAACAGAGCACGTACTTCCTTCAGCTAAAGTAAACTGATATGAGTTCATGGTCAAAATACAAAGTTGGAGTATTTCTGGTGACATATTTCCCAGAGGAGGCCAATGCTGCTCATTGTCCTAGAATCACCTCGACACAGATTCTTTACACCACTGTTCCTCAAGTTGAGCAAGCAAGACTATCACATGGGAAACTTGTTAAAACAGTTTGCTGGGCCAAATCACAGAGCTCTGATTCCCCAGGACTGGGTTGGAGCCAGAGAGTCTGCATTTCTATCCATTTCACTCCTCCCTTCTTCTGGGACTGATGATCCAGGGACCAGTTTAAGAATCACTGCTTTAGGTATTAGAAAGACAATGCCCTCCGGAGCCTGGAGAGAAATTGCAAAATCCCCTTTAACTTGGCAGTTAAGGCCAATTTTCTTTCATGTTGCATTGACAGACGTCCTTGATGAGGTAGTCCTTGATAATTCAAAGGGCAGAGTTTAGAAATCCTAAAGATGAAATGGAAACCGCGTGGCTTTTCCTTGTGCCACTTAACAGGCGTTACATAAACAGACATTCTCCTGCAGACTTGGTTCTTTACTTTAGTTCTTCAGAGCATTCCACTGGGATCAAAGAGTAGCTGGGTAACCCTGGCTAATTGCATCGCTTTCCAGTCCCACTTCATCATGTGCTCTGGGCAAAGCAGATGAATCCAACCATTGCCCACTGGTTCCTGTGTAACCACAAGTTTAAGAAATGGATTAGTCAGCAGTTCCTGGCTCTCCTGCCCACACTAACCACAGTTTGGCCACCAAAAATGTGGGTCAGAACACTGCCAAAGTGTCGAAGCATGGTGGTTACAAGGACCAAAAGCTCAACTTAAAAACATGTGAGTCCGTTGCAGTTCAGAACATGGAGAAGGAGGGCAAAGGTCAGTTCTGCTGTTCTTGGACCTGATTCTGTTATGCCATCTTTTTGTGAAGCCAACTGCTGCTCACAATTTTATTTATCTCTTAAAAATTCTGCCAGACAGTGGTTCAATTCAATAAGACTTGGCTGTAATTTTTAGTAAGATGTAGCTATTACACTATCCCTCTTCTTCTCAGAGAAAGAAACAGCTGATTAATTTCATACTGCCTACTTAAAATCACTCACCTTTACTCTTATCCAGAGTCATAAAGCCACACAATTGGAAACACCACCTTTTCTGATTTAATTGTGCTATGAGTGCATAATTTGGATTAACATTTGCTGGTGTTGCCTTCATATGCAATTATATTGTTGGCTTCTTCAGAGATTTCTTTTTTTATGCTAAAATATTCTTTGTAGAGAATGTCAGTGCTTCTCAGTCATTATTTGGATGGTATCACCTTGATGGTTTTGATCTAGTAATAAATCTATCTTAGATAGTATTAGGTTTAACTAAAATTTTCAGAACTTATAATTTGTTATTTGTCTTGCTTATACAGCTGTAGCCATAATAAGAAGTGTAACAATATATATCAGAGGGTTGGAGAGATAGCTCAATAAGTAAAATGCTTGTTGAGCATCTTATTGGGATCCCAAGAACCCATGTAAAAGTTGGGTGTGGCAATGTGTTTCTGTAGTCCTGTCCTAGTGCTAAGCAGATAGACAGACAGGAGTAACCTTGGTGTTTGCTAGCCAGACAGTCTAGCTGAATCAGAAAGCTTCAAATCCAGTGGGAGACCCTGTCTCAAAAATAAGGTAGACCATTATTAAGGAAGACATCCAGCCTCAGCTTCCAGCTCACACATGCACATATACATGTACATGTACACACACACACACACACACACACACACACACACACACAAGCATGCATGCATGCATACACACAAATGTATACACAAAGAAAAATCCAGAATGAATTTTAAACCCTTTACTTGCTTCAAAGAATGAAATAGACTAGGTTCTAGAAACATAGGACATATTAAAAGAAAACATGAGACAGTACAGAATTAGAGACATATTTGGGTACTCTGCTATTGGCTATACTATTTGGTTTTTGCAACAGTTGTTTTTCTAAGCACATAGACAGTAAGGATGGCACAGCTCATATTTAATAAAGCACATTTTTTTTAAAAAATGTATTATTTTTATGCTGAGACAATGGCTCAGAAGTTACCAGCACTTGTTTAGAAATCATGAGGACCAGAGTTTAGGTCTCAGTATTCACTCAACAAGTGAGGCATCCAGTAACATCCTGTAACTGCACTCCTGGGGGAGCTGATGCTCTCTGTTCTCTGTATACAAAGTGGTGTGCAAAGTTGCATGCTTGCACATCGTTATACACATGCATATATATATACTCGTGTAGAAACATACGCACACATCTAAATGAATGCTTTTTCTAAAAATTCACTATTATTTATGTATGAAACATTTTACATGGACTATATATTTTAAATTAATACTTCGGTACATTTTATTAATTTATATGTATGAGTATTTTGTCTGCATGTACATCTCCATTACCACATGCACATCTGCATGTACACCACATGCATCTCCTGTGCCTGGGGTGGTAAGCCTCTGTGTGAATACTGGGAATCAAGCTCCGGCCCTTTGCAATAGCAAAAAGAACTGGTAATACCTGTGCCAACTCTCCAGCACCTAAATTATTTTTTTTAAATATTAGATACATGCAAAATTTCCCTTTGTGAGTATAACACTATTTTGTCTTGTTTTGTTTCCATAAAACTCAAATCCCAAGAGGAATGAATGTTTTCTTGGTAAGACATTGTGCAAATGGATAAATGTGTTCTTGACTTGTGGATACAAAGAATTGGAGCTTTTGGTGAGCTGCAGCCTGGTTCCCATGTTTGAGATTTTGGGGCTCAAATACAGACACAGCTGGATTTCTTGATGGAATTTTGCCACCTCCAGTGTCTCAGTGAAGTTATCCTTAAGTGAGAGAGAAAAAAATGTGGTTATTTTTTATTTCTGTATTCAGAAGCGAATGACTCACTTTTCCGGGAAATATTCCCTGACTTGTTTATGTAACACTATGGATTGAGAGTTCACAACCATGGTTTAAGCACGGTGAGGCTGTAACATAATCGAATGACCTCCTTAGAAAATGAGGCGCTCCAATGAAGCCTGTCATGATTTCACATGATAGCTTAGATGCAGCTAGTAGCAGGCACATGAATTTTTGATTTCTTCTGATTTTTAAAGTGGTAGCATTTTTCTTTCTTTAGTATCTGAAACATTGTAGAAATACAGTGTACAATTCAATCCTTAAGCCGTTGTGTATGGAGAGCCATGTTTGTGAATTAAGGAAGCACTGGAATCGTGATGGCATAGTCAAATTCAGCTAACAGGACTGAGAAGAGCAATGAAAGCACAAGGTGAAACAGATGGGAAAGCAAGAAACCCATCTATGTATTTTACTTGCCTTTATATTTTTCTATAGAGCAATAAGCATAAAAGAATATTTCTAAAAAAATCTCAGTTCAAGTGACACTCCATATATGATCCATTTAAGGAATTTTCCAGAAGGAAAATATTGTGCCATTATTTTCTGAACTGCAGCACATCTAGGTCTCTTTACTCTATTGTTGTTTGGACATACATTTTCCAAGTTCTCATGTATAGGGACCAGACTACACACATTACAGTATGAACACCATTTTATTCGGTACTCAGAAACAACATGTACAATCAGTATATGTAGAAGAGATTATATAACTTATAGAACCTAGTAAAAATTGAAATAAAGTGTCTTTTTAAAAAATGGTAATTCCAACATAGTGATAACAAAGCATAAAATGAAGTTCAAGGCCCTTCATGGTGCCCTGTGCAATTTCTGCAGGGGTAACATCTAGAAGCTTACCTCTCATATGAATAACAAATGAATAAAATCTTTGGACATTCAGCTAATCAACCAGAGGCATAGTTTTGGCCTCTGTAATCATGGTTTTGGTTTTTAACTAAGTTACAAAACACAGAAGATATTCTTTATTATTTTTTGTCTTTTTTTGATGCCTTCAGAACTATTGGTTCTTTTTTATTTAGTTCTTTTATTTAAATAAGTGATTCCTTTATAAGTTAGTGGACACCATTGAAGATTTCCCAACCAACAATCAGCTTTTTACTGAAGTTTGATCAGCATGCATTGTGTGTCTACAGCCCTCATTTTACTGGAACTTAGCCACTTTACCTTACAAGTAGTTAAGACTTCTGTTGTACATCCAGCACTGAGGCAATGGGAGAAGAAATGGTGCTTTCAATGAAATAGCACAATTATCCTGAATAGGCTCAAATCACGTTTTTAAAACTCACTACCAAACATTTCAAGGGAGGATAGGAATGTCAGTGTGATGTGTGCTTTTTGTGACAAATTTCTTATGTGATTTCTTTTTTTTAATGAGAAAGGAGTGTCACTTGGGGGCATTCTTGAGCAAGGCTTATTTATGCAAGTTGGAGAGAATGGTACTGTACAAAAGGCAAATTTTTCCCTGGAAAAATTCAGGCACTGGAAATGTGGTCTTGTCCAGATAGTGAGAAAATAATTGTCTCCAGGTTTGATGAAGGGTTTACAGCACTAACGTTCTAGGATGAAATACAGCTGGTTTCAGATTCCAGTGTCAACTCAAAATCAAGCTAATTTCATGTGGTTTGGGGTTTTGCAACTACTTTTTTGTAGAGTACTTGTAGGGACGTTTTGTTCCAGAAACATCTTTAGGAATACCCCATCCCACCCCAACCAGAGTAATTACTTGAGTTCCAGCAGAAAATTTACCAGACGGCATTACTTATGGTTCCCAGCAGAGGGCACCGTTATACCTTCATTGATTCTGGATGTCGCCACTAATTGAACAAATCCCCCCACCCCACCCCCCAAGACATTATTTATGTCCTCGACACGAACACATAATCCTCAAAAAGTAAAAAAGAATAGGAATAAATAGAATAGGAAAAAATACACTTCTGCAGAGGAGCAGCTTCTGTGGTTCTAAGAGGGAGGTCTTTGTGTCATTGAGGTGGTGGGGGATTCTGTCTACAAAATTGAATTCCAAGATAGGCTTGGTGCTGGCTCTCTGGCTGCCTTGCTTCTCTTTGTTCTTTTCCCTTTTATGAAATGTTTCCCATTCATCCCAGAAAGTGCTTTTCTGATGAAATTTATGTATGCATAAACTAGTAAAATAAGGTAAATGTTAATTTTCCCATTGAAGGCTGAGAGCTCATGAACCTAGTGTTTGGAATGATGGTACATCTTTCAAACATTAAATGTAGTTTTTGCTGCTTTCAAAACCAGTTTGGTGGAGGAAAGCAGTTCACTAATTTATATTTGTATGTTATTCCTCACCTGTGCATATGACATTTATTAATTACTCTTTAATTCACACTAGAGAGAGCTGTTCTGATTATTTAAAAAAAATTAGTCTCATGCAAAAAACTTGTATAGGAAATATCCTATTTAGCACAAGGAACCCTTTATTACCCAACTTGATTTTTGAGAAAACATTGGTTTATAATCCATGCTAATTAAATTTAAGTGGCAAGATTACAGTATACAAAGCAGAGTATCATGTCTTGATTTAAATAAAATTAGAACAGTAAACACTTTTTGAAATTGTCATATGTTAGTGGTACAATTTTTAAAACAAGCTTGGCATTCTACATATTGTCACTAATTGCTTTAGTAGTTATTTTTCTCCTTTTGTCTGATGATATTGTTCCCTTATGTTAACGTTTTGGCAGACTCCTTGGATGTAAAATATTTTTCAAGCCCTACCAGACATTGCTTCATTTTTCATTCTCTTTTCATTATGTTTGGAGTATTATCAAAGGAAGCTATTGGTATTTTACATGCAGCCTACTTTTATTCGTTCTGTCTGTAAGCATGAGATACAATTAAATTAGCAACATTGCTAATTCAATTGAAAAAAAAAATGTGTGGTAGAATGTTCCAGACTTGATTAACAAAAATATATCATGTGCAAATATAGGCTGCGTCTATGCTACTTCTCATAAAATTATTGATTTGGGTGCTAAGGTGCTATGAGGTGTTTTGATCTCCAGGCTCAGCAGACATGTAACACAGGGCTCTGTTTGAAACAGAGCCTTTAATGTCCTCTCTTGTCTAGCTTCAACCAGTGCTCAGCTTTCAACTGTGCCTCCAGGAAGACATGTTGCTTCCAGGGTTATTTAGGATCCTATGAAGGAGCACAAAAGAAGGCTTCCTCTTCCTCTTCCTCTTCCTCTTCCTCTTCCTCTTTCTCTTCCTCTTCCACTGTGTTTTAAATTTTCTTTAAGAATAGATGTTTCAAAAAGTAATGGAGAAGCATCTTGCTTGGGAGCTTGTTAAAGGGTTATTTACTAGGGTGTAAATGCAGAGCTAGATTTGCACAGTAACACTAACTGGATGTGTGCTTTTCTACACTCTTTCCATCATGCTTCCAATGTGCACAAAGGATGACCTTGCACAAAGATGCATTTTCAAAGCTTGACACTGAGGTGAGTTCACAGGCAACTAAACTGAGCTACTGTTCTCTTTATATCCAAAAGACTGGCTGTACTGAAAATATTTTAAAAGCAGGCATTCAGTCACCCCTGGCCTGAAATCTGACAAAGGGAAACATTTACATTCTAGAAATCTTTGCATGTTTTTAACTACTGGTCTTGAACTTTATATATTTATGACATCATTTCCAATACCAGAATCAAGATATAAAGCAAAAATTCCTAGCACAAACATTTAATCTATCAAGCTTAGGGAATCTTGCTTTTCTTTAATTCTTTTATATTACATCTATTTATTTTGTTGATGGGAGTGGGCTACAATATTGCATGGAGAAGTGGGAGTACATCTTGTGAAAGTCAGTTCGCTTCTTCTATCATGTAGCTCTCAGGAATTGAGCTCAGGTCCTCAGGTTTGACAGAAAGTGCCTTTAGTCACTAAGATACCTCAATGACCTTATCTTCATATTCTTTTTTAAAAAGATTTATTTATTATTATATATAAGTACACTGTAGCTGTCTTCAGACACACCAGAAGAGGGCGTCAGATCTTATTATGGATGGTTGTGAGCCACCATGTAGTTGCTGGGATTTGAACTCAGGACCTTCGGAAGAGCAGTCAGTGCTCCTAACCACTGAGCCATCTCTCCAGCCCATCTTGATATTCTTGAGTTATTCAAACTTAAGACTTCTTTAAGAAACTCTTGCTATCTGTCCCTTTGCATTCCTTCCCATAACTCTTTAGCTAAAGCAATTGTTTTGAACTTATCTATGATGTCAGCACCACCTAGGAACATAATCAGAACCTTTCTGATTTCTCAGGTCTAGAACTGGACCCCACCATTTCCACTTTCAGTGAGTTCTCAGGTGATGATGAGGGTGGCAATGAATTTGATGAGGAAAAGATAATCAGAGAACCACTGAGCTACATTCTGACAATACAGCAGCCTCTGCTTCCTTTGAGGCCTTGTAGAAAATTGAAACACTCCCAAGGTACTGCACCTCTTATAGAAATTCCTTGCTCCGAAAATGAAGACATCTATCTATCATTAAGCTAAGGGAGACTTCAATCTTGTTAAGATCTCATGTGGTCATGCCTGATAATAATGTTTAAAATAATTACTCAAATTTTGAATTAAAAAAATATTGAATTAGAAGTTCATCAGCTCAGAGTGTCTCCCCATTGACATTATTGACACCTATATCTAATTATTCTTTTTTTATATAGTTGTTTGGCATTATTTTTTTATTTTAACTTTTTTTATTTTATTAGATATTTCTTGATTTACATTTCAAATGCTTTCCCAAAAGTTCCCTATACCCTCCCCACGCCCCTGTTCCCCTACCCACTCACTCCCACTACTTGGCCCTGGCATTCCCCTGTGCTGGGTCATATAAAGTTTGCAAGACCAAGGGGCCTCTCTTCCCTATGATGGCCGATAAGGCCATCTTTTGCTACATATGCAGCTAGAGACACGAGCTCTGGGGGTACTGGTTAGTTCATATTGTTGTTCCACCTACAGGGTTGCAGCCCCCTTCAGCTCCTTGGGTACTTTCTCTAGCTCCTCCACTGAAGGCCCTGTGTTCCATCCAATAGCTGACGGTGAGCATCCACTTCTGTGTTTGCCAGGCACTGGCATAGCCTCACAAGAGGCCGCTATATCAGGGTCCCTTCAGCAGAATCTTGCTGGCATGTGCAATAGAGTCTGGGTTTGGTGGCTGATGATGGGATGGATCCCCAGATGGGGTAGTCTCTGGATAGTCCATCCTTTCATCTTAGTTCTAAATTTTGTCTCTGTACCTATATCCTTTCATGGGTATTTTGTTCCCTATTCTAAGGAGGAATGAAGTATCCACACAATGGTCATCCTTCTTGGTTTTCTTGTGTTTTGCAAAATGTATCTTGGGTATTCTAAGTTTCTGGGCTAATATCTGCTTATCAGTGAGTGCATATCTAGTGACTTCTTTTGTGATTGGGTTACCTCACTAAGGATGATACCCTCCAGATACATCCATTTGCACATGAATTTCATAAATCCATTGTTTTTAATAGCTGAGTAGTACTCCATTGTATAAATGTACCACATTTTCTGTATCCATTCCTCTATTGAGGGACATCTGGGTTCTTTCCAGCTTCTGGCTATTATAAATAAGGCTGCTATGAACTTTTGGAGCATGTGTCCTTATTACAGGTTGGAAGATCTTCTGGGTATATGCCCAGAAGAGGTATTGCTGGATCCTCCGGTAGTACTATGTCCAATTTTCTGAGGAACCGCCAGACTGATTTCAAGAGTGGTTGTACCAGCTTGCAATCCCACCAACAATGGAGGAGTGTCCCTCATTCTCCACATCCTCACCAGCATCTGCTGTCACCTGAATTTTGAATCTTAGCCATTCTGACTGGAGTGAGATGGAATCTCAGGGTTGTTTTGATTTGCATTTCCCTGATGATTAAGGATGTTGAACATTTTTTCAGGTGTTTCTTAGCCATTTGGTATTCCTCAGTTGAGAATTCTTTGTTTAGCTCTATACCCCATTTTTAATGGGGTTATTTGAATTTCTGGAGTCCAGCTTCCTGAGCTCTTTGTATATATTGGATACTAGTCCTCTATCAGATTTAGGATTGGTAGAAATCCTTTCCCACTAATTATTCTTTAGTGTATAAAGTTGTCCTGCATATTGTATAGCAACATCCCTAGCCTGTATGTGCCCAATGTGATGCCATAGGTGATGCCAACTTCACAACATGCATACTCAGGCTATGGTAGCCAAAATTGTTCTAGACATTGTCAAATGTCACTTGCAAGGAGAAAAATCATCCCTATTTGAGAATATTTATGTTATATTATTTTCAAATTCATTACAGCAGGGTACAGCCATGCCATTGTAAATCATTTGAGATTCCCTTTCAACATTTAATTTGTGCAAACCTTCAGACTGTGCATATCACATTTTACTCCTTTGACTCATCCATATATAGATGTTCCTTATCTATTTATTTATTGCTTTTCTTTCTTCCCAAAAGGTTAAATATTTTGATATTCATGAATCCATAATATAACTACTGTATAGAGGTTCCATCTACTTTGACTGTTTTAATTATGTTTGTATCTTGTATGCCTCAACATGTTTTATTAGCTTATAAATATTGCAGTGCTTTGTTAAACTTTAATAGTCCCTATAAAGGCCCAAATATTCCAAGGGCTTGAACAAAAGAAAAACCCATGAGATGCTGTGGCAGAAGTTGAAGGCAAAGTTGGTCTATATGATAACTTCTAGCCAGGTCTTGTCTTAAAACAAATGAAAAAGGGTCATGGTCATTAACATGCATCTAAATGTTCCAGAGCAAGTGTGAATTTTCCGAAGATCTTCCCCTAACTAAAAAGCTACTTGGCAACATTTTTACTTAAACCAATACATAAAGGGGTTTCATTAAATGGGCATCACATTCCTTAACAAAAAAGACTACAGCTTATATGGCTTCTTAGAGCACCATGAAAAGATTCTGTTAATACAACTTCAGTTTTGTAAGGAAGGAAGGGGCCTAACAGGCTCTACTGCACAGCCAATGATCCACTCTTGTCTTCCCACTGCTATGAATCTGGGGCTGGGAAAGATGAAGTGGGGTGTGGAGGAGGCACCACATACCACCACTGAACATTCAAAAATAGGAAGCATTACTTAATGACTTCAGCAGTCTGTCTGAAGACTGGACATGACTGGTTTCTGTCTCACACCATTATAGTGACAATATTTCCAGAGCAAAGAAGCATAGTCTGACACAAGAATTTGTGTTACTTCCAGATGTGAAAAGCATCTTAGGGTAGAATGGAAGTCAGTATGAACATCCCATGATATTTAGGTGGATTGTGTAAAATGGCAAAGGAAGACTGTAATATGGAATCTTTATGCTCCTCATGCATTATACTAATGCAATCAGAGACTGTATGTATAATGCCAGAATCAAGGTTTATCAGAGTATGAGAAATAAAAAGAGGATGAGTAATAAAAGATAAAAAGAGAGAAATCTCTTCTCCAATGTAAAGGATGATCGGGCTGAAAATTATTAAAGTAGACTTACATGGTTTGTGGGATGGTAAATGGAAGTTTAAAGGAAAGTAGTGTTATGACCTTAAAGACATATCATATAATAATTAATTCTACTTCTAGAAATGTACCCTATGAAAATATTGGGTAGCTCAGCTAATGTGAGAATAAATTAAGGTTCATAAGAATGATGTTTTATATTAGAATAAAAAGCTGTAAATGATCAAAATGCCAACCTAAGTAGATTATGTGGCCTTTCTATATAATGGAATATTGCATAACAGTCAAACTAAGAATGCTAATAAAATAATTATAGAGTACTATATATAGATTTATTCCACTTTAAAATATATATGCTATGTTTACATAAAGACAACTCTGGGAGTTTGTACCATAAATTGCCACCTGTGCTTAATTGCTGTAAGTATGCTGGGTCAAATATTATTTTATTTTCCTGGACTTCCCTGAGTTTCTAATAGTTTAGTGATGCACATGGGCGATTTTAATTATACTTAAATAAAAGGGGTGAAAGATCAATGTGATATGAAGAAAATTCAGCGTGTCATAACTAATTTAAAGGAATAAGATGTATGTAAAAAGTGATTCAATATATGTGTGTCTCAAACATCTAGCCTGATTGCAAGTAGAATGATAATGCAACTGCCTTTTCTCAGGAATTAGCCTAAAGAGCATATGCATTTGTCACCTGTGTTAGTTCTTTGTACATGAGCTTTTCTTGTAAGGACAAAAGTGCTGCCCAATAACACACACACACACACACACACACACACACACACACACACACACGCACACATCTTATACATTACATAATTGTGGAACTGCTTAAAGTGAACTGGCATGATATTACCACTGTAGAAATACAAAAGCCATTAATTTTTTCATATTTTAGTAAAATCCTCTGGGAAAAATAAAGGCAGGAGAGATATAAAACTAGTCACGCCTTTCAATAAAAAGAAAAATAACAAAAATTCGCAGTATGCCAAACTACAGAGTATTGCAGCAGACTAGCTCCAGGCACTCCTAAATCCCATTAGTAGAAAGGGCCTTGGCTCCATCCTGACCTACCTATCAGTGAACCAGCCATTATCTGAATTCCTGTCCTAACAAGTTCTTTCATTGCCAGCAACGCATCCCTCCACCTGTAATAACAATTGACTGTAAATGTTGGACCGCCAGGTAGCTTCTTTCCCCAGAGGACCCAGACACATAATCTTCCCCAACACTTAGACCCATAAATTCAAGGCTGTTAAATTGAGCTGTTTCATTTAGAAGTGAATAATCCCCCCTTTTAAAACAGAAGAATCTGCTGTCTTTCACTCTCTCCACATCTTACCCACGCTCCCTCCTCCAAACTTCTCCAGACTTTCTGACTTTTTTACTTCCTTTCCTGAAGTTTGTCTTGTGAATCAAAATCGTCATTGCAATTAAAGCTGGTTACACTTTGTTAGAAGAAAATAAGGAAGTTTTAACTGGCTCTTATAACCTGTCACAAGGGGATTACAACTTCCAAAATGTCATGCCATCCAAAAATGTACAGGCTTCAGAAGAAAGGACCCAGTGAGAGTTAATACATAGCATGTGAAGGCTGCAGAATGCAAGTGAATCCACTTGTACAAATTTGGACTGAGTTTCAATTTCAATGGGTGGCAACTAGGATGGTGGTCAGAATTTGCTAACTGCCTCTGGTTGCCTTCACAGGAATGATTTTCCTCCATTTCTAGGAACTTTTCAAGTCACCATGTATTTTTGTTGTTTTTAGTTAATTAGATAGATAGATAGATAGATAGATAGATAGATAGATAGATAGATAGATAGATAGATAGATAAATGAACAAGAAAGGGCCCAAATGCCCTGCTGTTCTGTGTCTTCCAAACACACACACACAAAAAATGACTGGAATGCTACAATACCTTCTGTCTAGCTCATATCATAGACCTACAATTTTGGTTATTGCAATTGTCCCATACTGTCTCAATCCATCACATAAAAATTGGACAATGGCAGCTTTTAGTGAAATAAATAAATAAATACATAAATACATAAATAAACAGTCCTTATGTCTGAAACTGTTGAGACTATAATGTTGGAGACTTTGAATTACCAGAAGTAAGACCTTTTGAATTAGTTCACTACAATAACTTGTTCCCCCACACATTTATTTTAGTTTCTTTTTCAACAAAATATATGTTAGTATTTACTTTTCAATTCTTGGCCAAATCTTAATATTCAACTTTTTTAAAACTGCCATTTTCTGTGGTCCTCACTATTTGTCAAATATTGACATATAATTCAACCTAAATATGAGAAAATAATTTTTACAAGCCTGAATTTATTTCCTGGACTCTGGAAAATAGATGAGTTCAGTATATTTATCAGTAAATACCAAATAAAGAGTAAATTCTTTTGGAAATGTTGATCATAAGCTATGCATTTGCCCCTATGTTTTCATGTTCTGTTTGCTTCAAATGGAAAAATCCAACAACCACTGAGATCCAGCTACACAGAGAAAAGAAAAGCTAGTTATCAACCTGTAAAAGACAAAGCTTACAGGTTCTCACTTCCGAAATGTACTCAAGAGTACTTGGGAAGAGCTAACCCCTTTAGTTTCGCTTTTGTTTCACTATCCTCACCCCGAACTTCACTTTTCTCTAAGAGGCAGAACTCGACTTAAATAATCTGGGGAAAAATTAATGAGTGATTTGCCTTTTCCTATGTGGTCCTCTAGCCATTCTGCTCTGAACTATTCTTGAAAGGAACTGATTCATAACCTGAATTATGCAGGATGAGCCCTGACTGCCAAGAAGCAGAAGTTATTTTGTTACTATTAGGTTAATTTTTAAAACTTAACTGGCTTTTAAAAAACATGAATTATTTATACATGTCTGAGCCACTGGTCCAGATTTCACTCTCAAAATAATATTAGTTTTTAGAATATACATTTCAAATATCTAATAAATGTTAAGTTGTTGATGTGAAATGTCCATTTATTTTTATGATTTGAATAAATATTTGAAAAGCATAACCTAATTTACTCTTTTATATCAGAAAAATGATGAGATAATTTCTACCAACCATTTTCCTATTAGCTGATTTATGAATCTATCTTTTTATTCAATAGTAAGGTCTTGAAATTGAAAGACTATTCACATAGCTCTAGCAACATCATGCATTTATTTAAACCACACTTGACTAGTGGTATATAAATAATCTCTTCTAAACCATATTGATTTCCCAAAGGGAATGTTAAATACTAAATAACGTCACAGATTGGAAGGAGTCCTGACTCTGCTTTAGTTTTTGATATAATTAAAACTATATTGTAGCTAGTTTATTTTTAATAATTTACACAATGAGAGCAAAAGAAAATATTACACCATTGCTGGGGGACATGAATTCTGGGCTGCAAAACACATCCTACTTTTCTTAACAATGATAATTGTCCAACAACATCATGGTGTCTGCCATGGATTAAAAATGTGCCCCTTTATAATGATGCTATAAATTAGCACAGAATATTATCTCTAGATATCAAATATGCATACACATAGCACAAATCTTTGGAAATAATGTAGCTTATATATCTTTCATTTTTCCTCACAGAACTGTGTTGAAGTGTATAAAATTGATTTTCTAAACCACAAATTTGGACAAAACTTGGTTGACTCTTGAGCAATGACAATGATTTTAACCATATTGATTAAAGTATACTTATATGTTCATACACAACTTTCCATTCCTTTCTGGCAATACAGCTAGATTCTGTTAGTCATGCTCACTAGTACTTTTGGTAGTCTTGTGCCTATTAGCTTACATCACATTGCTAATGATGGTCTCTAAAATGATATTACAATTGGCAGAACTATAAGATTAGTGAAGCTTGGATTCTTGATTCTGAGTAGTGGAGAACATTTCACAAGGCCTAGAAAGTCACCTGAGTACAGGTGGGAATATTGCATTAGCAAGAAATAAGTCTGAATTGTATAAATTTTGAATTATAATTAGATACCTACAAAGATTAAAAAGTCTGCTAATGTTGAATATAACAATTCTTGATTCTAGCCTCCTAACTAATGATTTTCCCCAGATACTCAAGTATAACACTACAATTAATTTCATCTATATTATGAGATACTATGTCTTTATAATCATTCATTCTTTGAAAACATAGCAACTTATAGCATATCCCATTTTAGATAAAATGATTATAAAGTAAAATTTTATAAAGAAACTTTGGCTACTTTTTTTGATTACCTAATTCCTAACTAGAAAAGTTCTGCCAAGAACATTTTGATACAAAAAAAGTGAGCTCTTTGGGAAGTGTTAGTTCTTCATCACACTCTACATCGTATGTAATTTGAAAGTTATTAGCGTTTTTTGTTTTAGGAAGAAATTATTTGTTTTAGAAAAATCTCAGCCTAAGTAAGGGCTTATTAGTTTTGTATATACAACACTATATTTTTTTATGTTTTGCTTAAGACAGGGTAACATGTATCCCAGGCTGACTTGCAACTTACAATCTTGCCTTAGTCTCCTTCCAAAATGCTGAGATTACAATTATATACCATCACTCCAAGGGGGAAAAACTGTTAATAACTGGATTCACAAAAGCAGTGGTTCTCATGAAGTAGCCAAGAAAATTTGACATTTTGCATTTCCACAGACACAGTGAGGTAAGGAAAACTACTGATACCTAGAAGCCAGAGTTATTGCTAAATGTACTAAAATATGCAGGCCAAAAAAATGCCAGTAACATTGAAACAGAAAAACCCTGGTTTAAGTTGTGAGGTTAAGAATGAGAGATATAGCTGCTTTACTCATTAGTTTTGGGTCAACACATGGTAAAGTACCTGAAACCATATTGAACACTCATCAGAATTTGTTTCTTGATTGTATGGTCTGAGAACATCCTCTATAACAAATAGATCAATGGGACCTTACTTGAGCAATGAACAAGATGAGATTGAATATGGATTCTTAGCTTTATGGCTCAGTAGGAGTGCATTATTGAGTAACTAATTCTATATTACAATATTTTAATCTTCTTATCTATAAATTGGGGGTAAGTACACTCCCCCAAATCAATGTTAAAAATGTGAAATAAGGTATGTGGAGTGCTCAACACAGTACCTGAGATGCCCACAATAAAGACTGACATTTATTTTTCCAAAAAGAACAGAGTTAGTGCTTCCTGCATTTAATTATGTGCCAAGCATAATATTAAGAATGCTCATAATTGGGTACTGCAGAGGTAAATTGGTGATTAAAGAACACTTGCTCTTGCAGATGGCCTAGCCTCAGTTTCCAGTACTCAGATGGTTAGATGGTTGCTCACAACTGACTATAACTCCAGTTACAGGGAATCTGATACCCTCTTCTGGCCTCAGCAGTCTATAGGCACACATATTATATATATATATATATATATATATATATATATATATATATATATATATATACACATACACATATATATACACATATATATGTATTAGACATATGTATACATATATATGGGGGTATGTGGGGGTGTGTGGGGGTGTGCAGGCAAGCACTCACACACAAAATTTCAAATGCCTTAAAAAGTAACGAGGGGCTGGAGAGATGGCTCAGTGCTTAAGAACACTGACTTCTTTTCCAGAGGTCCAGAGTTCAATTCCCAGCAACTACATGTTGGCTCACAACCATCTAATATATGATCCGTTGCTCTCTTCTGGTGTGCCTCAAGACAGCAACAGTATACTCACATACATAGAATAAATAAGTTTTAAAAGTAAGCTTAACCTACATTAAAAATAATGACGCCCATAATGTCATTTTCTTTTCTCAATTATATCTATGCATCAAGTAATATATTTAGGACTTAAACAAAAATAAAAAAGAAATTTAGTATTAAAGATGGTCACTAACATGCTGCAAATCATGCAGTTATTGAAAAGCATACACACACACAACACACACACACACACACACATACACACACACACACACACACACACACACACAAACAAAACCAGGAACCCCAAGACTCCCAAATCAACATTCTCTCTGTAACAGCACACTGGTATCGTGAAACTGAGATGTTCTTCATGAACCTAGTGGTGTGAAGGCCATCCACTCTGTCTTTACTGCTTTCCTAGGATGTGGTATTGAGCGTATTTGTTGAGCAAGAGGGCACTTGATTCCACTTTTCTGGAACTCTCGACCAGGGTTGTAGTACACTTTGGATGAAATCCAGCAGCTTACCAAATCAAAGGCTCTGTATTGTATAATTGCAAATAGGATTATTAAAAAAGAAGTGTGCCTATATTTGTTACCCCGTTTTGTCTTCTGATGTTAAATTTCTTGCAAATGTGTACTGTATTTTGGTTCTTTCATAGCAATGCCTAACCTGTAGCTTAAAGCAAGGCAGAACTTCTTCAAGTGATTCTATTGCCAGGCTACAGTGGGCATACTGGGAAAGATCAACTTACTTAGACACTGATTTTATAGTTATCTCAATTTCAAAATGCAAAAATATAACCTCAGAGTATCATAAGGCTTACATTGACTTCATGGTAACAGAGAGATTGAATAAAGTCTCAAATTTCCGAGTAAAGCTTATCTAACATTCATCTAGTGGTTAACAAGATTTAGAAAATTAAGTATAGCAGTGTTTTGTGAATGCAAACAAAATGAAATAATAAAGGAAAGAAGGCTAGTTGATTCTAATCTTTCAGTTTCTTTTCTCCCTTTCTTGTTCCCTCAGTTTAATATTTCTAGGCTCATCCTGCTTTTCTGTCATGGATATTTTTTATCAGCAGGATGGCATTTGGATTTGTTGTAAGATTTACTGATATTGTACATCCTATATAAGCTTGATGGACACATTGCAGGATCAAAAAATAGGAAATTAAAACAGCATTTAGACTTGCTTAGGGGATCATAGAACATAAGGAAACAGAGCTCCCTGGTATTGGGAGGGGTGGAAGGCCATTTTGACTCAGACCTTTCCTTTGATGCCTCTGTAACAACCAGCACACACTAGCAACTCAGTATTCCCTTGACTCTCATTGAGCTGTATTTTTTATTTGAAAAATTTGTAGAGAAACTTTTATCTGCTAATGACATAACTGCACATTTAAGCTAACTGTGGCTTTAAAATGTCAAGATTAAGTAGAAGAAATAAAATATAAACAAGAAAAATTTTATAATCATTTCAAAATGTGAGCCGATTGCTAGAGCGGTCATTGTGCCTACTGAACAAAGCACTTGTGCTCTGGACTTTGCTGTGTATTGTTTTAAAATCATTTGCATCTTCTCCAAGGAAACTACTATCATGTGGTTTTTGTCTAGGTGAAAAGGTAAAACTAGTCTATCAAAACTACATTATGGCAGCTCTCTCAGAGATATTTTGGCAATGGAATTGTTTTACTGATTTCCACTAAAATATGTTCCATTCCTGTTCATAGAGCTTGGACATGAAGCACAAGAAGTAACGAATCATTATGTATTGATTTTGACAGGAAGGAAAACCATTGACCTTTTGCGCTTACTTTGTGATCTTCTCCCTTCTCCCTCCATTTTGAGGTCTTTTTCTGATTCAAAATAGGAAAATAGTATAGGAAGGAGGCATTCAAAGTACCTTTAAAATTCTTTGTCTACATCTTATTTTATTTTATGAGTTTTCAAGTTTCTTTTTCTGTCACAAAAGAATGTTAAATGTTACCTTCAAAACAGCTAAAAATATCACTTTAGATACAATGAACACAGTGAATAATAATTTCCTGTGAATGTATATTCTGAAAGCTAAGCATCATATTTAATTGTTTGGATGCCGAAAACCATAAAGGTTTAACAAGAAATAGTAGTATTTAAAATTTAAAACTGTAGCTAGCATAGTTTTTGGATGCTTTCTCTTCTTGAATGCCAACAAATTTCTTGTTTGCTACTAAAACACTGATAAAGTGACAAAGCATTGATGATATAGACCTTGCTGCACTGTCTTATTCAGCAAATTAGCCAGGTTGGATTACCACAGCAAGATACCATAAATGGAATGACTCAAAAAAATGTCGTCTTTTAGCCAGTCTAGATTCTGAGAAGTCCATGCCCTTGCCTCGACGTTTTCCCCATGTGCTCCCTTAAAGCAAGACCAAGTTATCTCATTTCTCTTTTTTATGAGGACACAAATACCACTAGATTTGTATCTGACCCTTATGTGTGTCCCCACTTAATTCCTTTCACTAAGATCCTGTTTCCAAATATAGTCACATTGGAATTTAGGGCTTCAACACATGACAGGCCCATTTAGTGTATAACATTAAGTGCAGAAATATTAATCTTCTTCATACAATTTTTAATAACTATCAACTAACTTTCATGGTGGTTAAATGATCAAAGAATTTGACCCAACCTGTGTGCATGTATGATAAATAAGCAGGATAATGTAAATGTCTTGATGTATGGGAGATCAAAATTATTTTAGAAGATCCCTTTGTATGATCTTCATTTTGTCTAATAAAGCTGCTCACCAGATTCAATTGAAAGAAGACTATTCTTTCTAAACAGATTCTCCAAAAATTTTGAAGACATACCACAATAAACATCCTTCTCAGAAAAATAATTTCAGTGTAGGACTATTGACGGCTCATTTTCAGACCAGTCAGCCAGGTTGAAAATTGAGCTGCCCAAAGAGAATTGGCAAAATAGTTTAGTCCATGCAATTAAAAAAAAAAAAAAAGAAAGAAAGAAAGGAAGGAAGTTTCTATACCACAGTCGTCTTCAATGCTAATTTGAACAACCAAATGCTTTCCAGTAGATTTTTAAAATTTTCCCTCATTCTTGTCAAGCTGGTACAATTTTTTCCATAAGATAGGACTCTTCCTTATGTCAAATGCAGAGCATTATAGTTATCCTGTATTTTCCTTACTTGAATGTATTCCATGAACCCAAATTCAGTCATTTTGAATTTCAACACTTAACTTTACACCTTCAAATTTAAAAGATCATAAAAATATGGCATTCTAGCACATTATTTTATGGAGATCATTTGGCTTCCTGACACAACTGAAAAATAAATAGTTTTAACCATGTTGAAAATCTATGCAAGGTATGAATTTTTCTTGCATGGGATTTCTTTTCTTTATGTGGATAGTTAACTTCATTTTTTAAAATTTATTTGATTCTGCTCAATAATATACTATGGCTTCAGAGACATGTTTGACAGATCTCGATAGTGAGAAAAATGCAAACTTTCAGATTACAGATTATTGTAGGTGAAGTATAATAATAGTAATGAAAATAGTAATAAATTATCAACGTTCACTTCACTGAATTATTAAAGTTACTATAGCACCTAGGTATTGTGTACACAAGTAAGTCATTGATGACTTCCAGATGTTTTCATTTTTAAAGCGCTGCCACACCTCCTTTCTTTCTCTACCATTGTCTTCTTTAAATATAATGAAGTTTAAACTCTAATCTCCCCAACAAAATCTTCCAAGGGCTTCATCACTAATTTACCAACTACAGAATGGCATCACTGTGTTTGGACAGCCAGTAGGGATCTCAAGGGATGGTGGGGAAACTAGAAAAGGGCAGCTCCCCATCGTGTTAATATTAAGGAGGGATTTTGCACATTTTATCCACTGTCCACTGTGTATGAGTCAACATCTCATAAGAAACTTAACATGCCTTTTGAATGGCTTCCCTGACTCTGCGTGTCTCCATGGTTTTTAGTTACCGTGTTTTTTAGTTACCAGCCTTGAGTTGCAAATGGAGGTAGATCCTAAATCTGTTCTCACTAAGACATACGGATCTAAGCAGGGAATAACACTTCATCACTAATGGGATTCACACTTTGTTAGAAAATAGCCTTGATGCTCTAACCTTTGCTTGCATCAACAGCTGCTGCTTTGAGACACATATTTGCTTTCTCTCTTGCCTGTGAAATTATATTAATTTATCTTTCTAGCTTGGTAGTCTGCCTCTTTTGAGTTTTATATTTTCAAAAAAGCAGTCTTTTAACATTATATTCTCATTATGTCCATGGTTACAAACTACTGATTTTTTTTTTTTTGCTATCTTTGCAAAAGAAATGACTTTTAAAAAGATAGAAAGGACTTTGTCTTCAGAATTTCAAAGAAATTTATTCACAGATGACACATAAAATAGCATAAAAATCAGATGGATGTGTTTCTCCTGCTGATGTTACAAAGTCAGTAGCACTGCACATGCACACCTCACCCTGAATAGTGGTCGCCTATCTTTCTGCAAATCATTAATCAAATATATTGACTCTTCCCTCACTCTATACATGCAAAACAACTCTAGTTCTTTAATATACCTCAATGCTTCCTTCTTTTTGCATAAGGCTGGGCCTTTATCATTTGAAATTATGCTGTCCAAAATGTACTGAATTTTTAAAAATTTCCTTTAATTCTAGTTTTTATTTACATTTTGCACAATCCATGCTTACATTAAATTTGTGGGGAAATAACCATTTTTGTTGCACCAGAGAGTAACTTGCCTTTTATCAATTACTTTTTGACATTTATTTATTTATTTAATTAATATTTTTACATATGCATGAATATGGCCATGGTGTGTATGTACATGGAGATTAGAGAACAAGCTGCAGTAGTCAATTATTTCCTCCTACCATGTGGGTATTAGGAATTGAATTCAGGTCATCAGGCTTGGTGGCAAGCACCTTCACACAATGAACCATTTCACCACTCCAACCTTATTTTTCAAATATATTACTGCAAAACTCCATTAAAGTACTGAGCTAGGTACTTTCTCCAATCTGCGTGGAAATGTATTTCTGCATACTTCTACAAGAACTCTAGGCTATTTCTTTAGATCCTCATGGGACATAATTGTAGCCTTCTGACTAAAATTGTAGATTCTGTCTGGGTAAGTTATGTTACATCACAGACAGTAAATCCTGGACTTCAGACAGCACCTGAAAGTACAACTCCATTTGTCTGGAAGAAGGGGCAAACTCACGTAACTGCTATGGGGAAAGACTAGCCACTTCTATTAAAACAGGACCATGGTGAATAAGTGAGCTTCCAGATAAAAGCAGTAAGGGTAAAGCTCCCAACTGTAGTCTTTGTGAAGGATGAATGGAGGGGTGGTTTTTCCTAATTATTATTGTTACATATAAATATATGCATGTATGCATGTGCAAACTTATCTAGTTGAGTCCATTTAATGTTTTTATTGTTGCCTGTATGTGTATATGTTTAGGGCTTAAGACATGGGATTGCATAACGTGTCAGGAGTCTTGGCCCTAAAGAATGCTGATTCTTTCTCTCCCAGCAGCACTTAGTTGCCTGTAGCTCTTCATCGGGGGTGCCTTTGCAGATTTCCTGCATCTTTGCTGGGATGCCAACAGGTATTGTTATTGTGCAGGTCTATTTTAGATGGCCTAATTGTTGAGATTTCATAGGTACACCTTTCCTGTTGCATATAGAAAATACTATCTTACAACAGATTTTTTTCTAGTCCTCTGACTTTTACACTCTTTCTGCTTCCACTTCATGAAAACTCTCCTAGGAACCATGTGCTTGTCAAGACATAACTGCACATTTAAATGTATTTCTGAAAAAGGGGACAGAAGCCATTTTATTTTATTTGAGCCTAAAATTATGTGGGTGTTAGAAGGCTATCCCATGTCCTCTCTTTTTTATCGATTTTTCAGGAATTTGAGCCAGTATCATATCGGAATGTGACAAGATCTTCCTTATTAAATGTTCCTTCTTGAACTTGGCTGATGTCTCAGCCTGCCTGATGATATCATGGCTCAATGAAAACTGTATTCTCTTGATCATTGCCCATCTTGCTAGGATGAATTTTGAAACACACATATAAGAGGGCATGTATCAGAGCACCAAGGGATAAGAAACAACCAGAAAAAGCTACATCGATATGTTGATGTCCATGCTTATAAACATAACAAGTTTCAAGAAATTATCACTGATTCTCAAATAAGTAAGGGGTGGGGATGATTTTGCCTCCAGGGAATATTTGGCCTCTACTTGGGTACACTCCAGGGACGCTGCTAAATTTGCTATTATACACAGGAAAGAAGTCCTGTTTTGGATCACCTTGCACCATATGTCAGTGTGTAGCTGCTTCCTGCCTCCTGACCACAGCTCCTGAAACAAACCTCTACTGTCAGTGCACCCACAGACACCAAGCTGGATGTTTAGAATGAGACCAAAACCTTCAATAAACTCATGAGTCTTTCTATGTTTTGAAATGACCACTGATTGTTTCAAAGATTCTTGAATTATGTCACTGGTTCTCAAAGATTTTTGAACTGTGCTTTTTTTTTCTCCTGTGTATGGAGGTTTCATGGGAAAAGATGTTATCTGAGATGAGAGGACACAGGCATTCATGTGTAAATCATCTCCCTCTCTCTTTATTCTGAGAATTCCGGACTAATTGGGAAGTTTTCCATCCTCCTTTTCCCTGCTCCCAGCTTCCTTTGGAGTCTCTCAATACTTCCTTTTGATTTGGTTGGTCTACCTTGAGCTTCAGAAACAGCCCCGGAGGCAGCCCAAAGATCCTGTGTTTTCAATGTTGATTCTTGGGTGGATCATTAAAGAGCTATTAGGAGCTGCTGTTGGTGCCCCTTTATAGAATAACATTTTTACCTGCTGAAAGGAGTCCTGTGAGTCCTTTCTGTTTTTACTTTTAGAAGTAGTAGATTTTTATCACTAAAAAAGGAAAGCCTACTGGTACTGTTCAGAATGAAAGAGTGTCTCCATTCTCTCAACTCTCACAAATGAGAACGATGGCAATGGGATTTTAGCATCTTCCTATATCCTATCCTTTTTTTTTCTGTTAACTTGACATTTTATTTATTTGGGCTTTACTTTTGTAAGATAGAATATGTCTATGAAATCATGGCTAGTCTCACACTGGTCATATTCTTGTGTCAGCTTCCCAAGTGCTAGGATCATGTACAGATGTGAGCCATCATGCTCTATCAACACCCTAAGAACATAAAGATTCCTTTATCCTCACACAAGTTTATAACAATGAAAATAAATGACTACATCAATTTTGACTCAAAAAAAGGAAATGAAAGATTTCTTAATATAGGTTACAAGTATCCTAAGAGTGACTTTCAAAGAATACTAAGTAGAAACTAAATAGATCACTTCATTGAGATTGAATAAAGGGCATTCTCCTATTTGTTAGAATATAGTTCATTGAAAATTGTTGATAAACATCACTTATTAACAGTTACTTCCATATGTTGCTACTCCTAAGCAATCCCTAACTTTGGTTAGTTTTTAAGGCCTGGTCTGATGAAAAGCAAACTTTGTCCAATAGAAATACAACACAAGCTATATGCTTTCTCAACTGTCTTGATAGCAGTTGTTCCTGACTTATTCCCACATATTCCTCAAGAAAGCTTGTCTGTAAAATTTCTAAGGAGGCTACACTTGCTAGCATGTGCATGTGCCATCACACACACACACACACACACACACACACACACACACACACACCTTTAATATTAGCCCTCAGGTGGTTTAGGTAAGACACTGCAAAATTGAGACTTGGCTGGTCTGCATATAAAGACCCTGTATTCAAACAATGTGTTATAAACAAAAATTTTACTTTCCTTCTTAAAAAAATAGATTACCATTTATTTTATGTGACCAGGTGCTTTGCCTCCTTGTATGTCTCTGCACCATGTACTGCAGTGTCAACAGAGGTCAGAAGAGAGCATTCGATGCTCGGCGAGTAGAGTTGCAAGTGATTGTGAGCACATGGATGCTGGAAATTGAACCTTGGTCATCTGGAACTGCAGCTAGTGCTCTTAAGTACTGTGTCATCTCCACAGATCCAAATTTACTGTCTTGTAGTCCATGAATGGAGGCTGCATTTTTTTTTAACTAAGTAGCTTACCATTAACAAGGACAATATATTCGTACATGCATTAGCATGTGGGAGTACTTAATGATGTGTCATCAAAAAATTGGGATGACGGTAACATGATAAGGGAAAATGAAAGTGGAGAAAGAGTCTTATGACAACAGCAAATGGACTTCTGTAGGAGAGGGGAAAAGGGTTGTTTAGAAAACTCAATAGGAGATAAGGAAGTTTCATGGATTTGTTCATACAAATGTGATTGATTTTTACATATTCTTTATCAACATAGCAGTCTCTTGAGGTCAGAAGTGCACTTTCCTTCTTTCTGTCAAATTTCTTTCATTCTTCTGTTTCCTCAATCTCTTATTAGATAAACACAAATATTCACAAGACAGAACTACAGGAATAAAACTAAGTCAAGGCTTAGTGTGATTTTCTGTAAAGAACCAGAGGATCAATATTTCTAGGCTTTTAGGCTATATGTTCTCTGTTGTAACAATTGAACTCTTCCAGTGTAGCCCAAGATCCCTATAGAAACCACCTATAGAAAGCCTGTCAACAAATTAGCAGGGTTACATTTCAATGAATTATTATTTACAAAACAAGTAGTGAGCCAGATGGAGACCATTGGACATAATTTGCCAACTGCTGGTATCAGTTCATATGTGCCAATGTGGAAAGGAGAAGAAAGTGTTTTAATATGTGGCATTTTCTCCTATAATATATGAATTTAATATAATACAGTATCAAATTATTTAACAAATGACTATGAAGAAACTTGGATTTGTGAGACAATGTTGACTCTTATTTAATTCAATAACCAATTAAAGATGAAGTTAGTAATCAAATAGAAAAAAATAAAATGTAAAAGAGCAAAATTGGTTTGGAGATTTTTTCAGCCACTAAATATAGAATGGTTGAGCTGCAACTATAGTTGAAACATAAAAAAAAAAGATCAGTTTTTTAGAACCAAATGTTCTGCCTTCTGAAAGTTCAGAAATGTCAAATCAAAGTCAAAAGGTAAATTTCAAAGAGAATGGACCTACTTGCAATAAATAGTAAAGAGGGAGCCAGGCGTCCCTCACTCAGGAGGGAGAGGGATGTAAAACTCTGAGTTTGAGGCCAGCCTGGTCTACAGAGCCAATTCCAGGATGGCCATGGCTACACAGAGAAACCCTGTCTCAAAACAAACAAACAAACAAACAAACAAACAAACAAACAAAAAAAGAAAGATGTATATTACATAGAGTTGAAACTAATATGAAAGTACCCCAGGTTTTATTATTAAAATAGGAAAGTAATCTTAGATAAGAATAGACAAAAAGGAAAAATATTTTACAACCTGCTAAGTTACCAACATTTTTAGTTAAAGAAAACAATATGATTTTGTCCTTTATCCTAATAAGAGCTACTCAAAAATATTTAATGGTAGGATATTGTGGTAAGGATCTCATGTTCTGCTGATTGAAATATAAATTTGGGAAACCTTTTACAAAGACATTATAATAACTTCAGAAATATTTTGACTCAGCATTACCACTTAGATTCAATTTTAAACAAATACTACAAATGTATATGTCATTTATATTCTAAGATGTTTTGATATATTGTACCAGACAGAATTGCACATGGATTTATGTAACAGAAATCCAACTGCTATAGTACATTAAACAGATGGGGGAGGGTTAATATTCAAACACCAAGAAACCAAAGAGCAAGCAGTCTCCAGTTTTTATAGTTGTTTGAGAAAGACAGCCATGTAGCTTCTCGTTCTGTCTTCCTCAGGTTGTGATTCGTTTTTCATGGTTTTCATTTCCAGGCTGAGAGAAGAAAAATAAAAGAAAAATGTCATTATTTCAGAAGGCTTCCAGTTTTTAGACAGAAAATAATGCTATCTCCAGAATTTCCCTGTCTTAGATAGCACTTTAGGCTACTTGGCCCTTCCATCTTTGAAGTAGGCCTGAGCAGACAATGATTTTAACGAAGCATACAAGCTGATCAAAGTAGCACATATCCACAACTCCAGTAATCCAGATACTGGGGCAGGAAGAGTGTGTGTCTGGTAAGACAAACAAAGGGTTTCAGGAAGTACATAAACTGAGCAAGGTGACACATACCTGCAACCCCAGTTCAAGAACAGTCTGGGCACTTAGTAAGACCCTGACGTAAAAATTTAAAAGAAAGAAAGAAAGAAAGAAAGAAACAAAAGAATATATGGAAGAACAGATAGTAATTGAAATTTAAATTGGAGTTCTATTTATGAAAATAATGTCCAAGATGGATATTGAGTGGTGATTCTGCCCAGATGCCCCCACTATAGAAGGAACAACTGTGTGTTCTACAAATTACAGCCCAGGACCTGCCCAACTGTAAAAAGTCATTTCATCCAAGGATTCCTTCCTCCCAGATGCCTGTATCTGGCATCAGAAATACAAGATGAGATAAAGATACACACCTTTAGTCCCAGCACTCAGAAGACAGAAACAAGCAGATCTCTGAGTTAAAGGCCAGCCATCTCTACATACTGAGTTCCAGGACAGTAAAGGGCTACACAGAAAAATGCTGCCTTGAAAATCAAACAAAAACTCTAATAATAAAAATCATCCATTATTAAAAATGCAAATTAAAGGCTGGAGAGATGGCTCAGTGGTTAAGAACAATGCCTGCTCTTCCAGAGGTCCTGAGTTCAATTCCCAGCCATCACAACCATTTGTAATGGGATACATTGCCCTCTTCCGGTGTGTCTGAAGAAAGCGACAGTGTATTCACGTATAAATAAATAAATAAATAAATAAATAAATAAATAAATAAATCTTCTAAAATCACAAATTAATAAGCATCATTAGCCCTCTGATACACACATAAACAAGGATATAGAGATAGAGTAATCAAGTTGTGTTCATAACATAATTATATATATTTTCGTATTCCATCTTTATGCATAATTGCTTTAGAAAGTAATAATTGTATTAAGGTAAAATTTATAGCTAGGCCCAATGCCTACTCAGAAGACAGATGAAGGAACATCACAGGTTTAAGGCCAGCTGAGTAACTTAAAAAGACCCTGTCAAAATTAAATGAAAGGGATGGGCTGAGGATGTAGTTCAGTGGTAGAGTAGTTTCCTAGCGTAAGGAATGTTCTCAGCTCAATACTAAATACTCAATACTATACTAAAATAGCAGCAGCCACAAGGACAACAAAACACCACAAAATTACATATTGTAAACTTTCCTGAGATACTGCCTTCTATATGTAACAGGGAGTCACATTCATGAACTCTTAATAATATGATTATCGATACAAGGCCTCACAATGACCAGACCAGTTGTGCCAATGTGGATGGAGAAATCTCACAAGTCTTCCCACCTAGATGAAGTGCTAAAGGCAATTCATGGATGCTATTCATCTTCTACAAAGATGGATCCCTTAATCCATTAAACTTCTCAGTTTATTAGATACTTTTTAAGTCCACATTTTCTACTTGACAATTTATTAAATACATCAGAAACGTACAAATAGAAAACAGATTTATTTGGAAAGAGGAAATGCAGTTCTTTCTAGGCAGAGCATACCCTGCCTTCACACTGGGTGGGTCTTAATGGTCAGCACTGCAGTGAGCTTATGTCTTACAACAGAGTGTCTGCTTGTGGCAGGTTATCTTTCAAAATGAATAATTTATGCTTTAGTTGAATAAAGCTCTCTCTCTCTCTCTCTCTCTCTCTCTCTCTCTCTCTCTCTCTCTCTCTCTCTCTCTTTCAAGAAGTTTGTAAGAAAAGATCTAAATCCAGAGGACTACAAAGCCTACCTTGCAGAAACAAGAGGAACTGAATTGTCTTTACAAGTTAATAGAAACAATTGAAGTGGAGTTCCTTTTGTTATTTGAAATATCAAGATTTGATTCAGAGAGGCATTCTTTTGGAGGAGTGACATTTCAAGGGGTTAAGTAATACTTTAGCTTAAATCTTAGACATGGTAAAAGACCATGAAGTGTTTACACAAGCTTCCTAAAGTTTTCTCAAATATGATTACTGCTAAACTAAATTTTTCCTTTAAAACATATTCTTTCTAACATTTCACTGATGATTCTTGTTAATCTGTATTGTTTGTTAAGTCTCCTCTCATAAATGCTCTAAGCTTAAGCCTTTTATTATTGATTGCTCTCTGGCCACGGTGCATTCCTACACTCAAGTTTGTCCTTGTATTGCTCCTAACTGTTCAAAATCATTTTCAAATATAGAAATATTGTCTTCAAACACAAATTATACTTTAATATTTTTGCAAAATATTGATGCTCAGGGGAAAGATACATACAGTGTAACCCAATTCATTATGTGATCTACATACTTCTTTTCTATTATGTAGGCCTCTGTAAAATGACTAGTTCACTGATTCAAATATGAATTTCCTTTTACTATTTTCTTCACCTGTGTGGGATACAAAACTATGATAATAACTATTAGCAATTTGGTACACATATGGATAAACAAGTAGCTAAAGATAAAGTTCATCACTGGGCAGTGGTGGAACAGGCCTTTAATCCCAGCACCTGGGAGGCAAAGTTGGAGGCTGGCCTGGTCTACAGAATTCCAATTTAGCCAAAGTTGCACACAGAATAACCCTGTCTCAAACCACAGCCTCCCCCCCCCAAAAAAAAACAGTTCATCTACTTGTATTCGTAGCACAATGTACATATTTTTATATTACATATTTATGTATTGTTGCTTTTTTTTTTTTTCGAGACAGGGTTTCTCTGTGTTGTTCTGGCTGTCCTGGAACTCACTCTGTAGACCAGGCTGGCCTCGAACTCAGAAATTCGCCTGCCTCTGCCTCCCGAGTGCTGGGATTAAAGGCATGCGCCACCATGCCCGGCACTTTTCAGGAATTCTTCTTTTTTTTTTTTTTTTTTTTTGGTTTTTTCGAGACAGGGTTTCTCTGTGTTGTTCTGGCTGTCCTGGAACTCACTCTGTAGACCAGGCTGGCCTCGAACTCAGAAATTCGCCTGCCTCTGCCTCCCGAGTGCTGGGATTAAAGGCATGCGCCACCATGCCCGGCTGTATTGTTGCTTTTAAATTAAATGATTTTATTAAGGTAAAATTTACAGCCTGGACTGGTGGCACATGACTGGACTCTCAGAAGATAGCATATTTCAATTTAGAGAAAAAAAATGTTTTTAGTGAGATTATCATCTTTTATTTATTTATTTACTTGCTTATGTGTTCATTTATTATTGAGACAGGTTCATGTCATGTCTCCCAAGTTGGTCTGAAGCTCATATATGTCCTGTTTCAGCCTCCTGAATGCTGGGGTTATGAGGGAACACCACCACTTTTCTTTCTAATGTTCTTTTATATTGAAAAGTGGTCCTTTGGTTTCACAAATGGAAACAAAAATTTGTCTGTTCATATTGCTTAAATGCTTTATATGTTTCCCACTGGTCAACTCCTACAGCAAGCTCAGGAATAAATTCTTCCAACAAGTAGAGAAAAGAAAGTGTCCTTTACTATAGAGTGTGCTAATTAGCTTTTAATCAGCTAACAAAAGAATCAGGTCAACGTTCTTAAAACTCAACTCAGGTTATTGTCCTTTGAGGTTGATCTGAAAATGTGTTTCAATATTCTTTGCATGTTCTTTGCAAAAATTATGAACTTGCTTTAAAAAAAAGTTCAATTTTTAGCCAGGCATGTGCTGCATGCCTTTAATACCAGCACTCAGGTGAATGAGGCAGGTCAATCTCTGGGTTTGAGACCAACCTGGTTTAAGAAGCAAGCTCCAGGACAGCCAGGGCTATAGAAATAGACCCTGTCTTGAAAAAACAAAAAAACTACAACAAAAAATCAATTCCAACATTTTGTAGAACTAATAGCAATATTAACATTTTTATGAAGCCTCTCATAGAATGTTTTAGACATAAATGCAACCACAAAATTAATATTCAACATGTGCTTGCTAAATATGTTAAAAGCAAAAATTATTTTTAGAAAGTAGCAGCATGTTTGCTTATGTGCCCACTAAGAATTTATTATAATTTGAATGTCCATCATTTAACCCAATTTTTTTGTGTGTGTGTGTGTGTGTAGTATATGTACATATTAGTATGGGTATTTGCACATTTGCATGTAGGTTCATGTGTATGTGTGTGCACATGCATTGTGGAGGCAAGAGATTAATACTAGGTGTCTCAGAATATGTATCCACTTTATTTTATGAGATAGTGTATGTCACCGAAACTAGAGCTCACTGATTGGCTGGTTTGTTTAGCTATTGAACTCCAGGAATTCTCCCACCACAGCACTGGGATTATAGGTATGTACCACCATACCTGGGTTTTACCTTTGTGCTGGGGATATGAACTTGTGTCCTCAGGCTTATGCAGTGGACACTTTATTTACTGAGCCATCTCCTTAGCCCTGTTTTGGTGTTTTTGAAATAAAAGCACTTGGTATATAGCCCAGAATGGCCTTAAACAGAAGCCGGGGATTATAGGTATGTAATGCTATATTATTTTACAAAAGGTGGTATAATTATTATATATGTACTTTCAAAAAAGTGGCATTAAAACTTCGCATTCACCCAACATACTTTCCAAACCTTGCCAGACCCACCAAGAGATAGAATATAATCTGTGACACCTTTCCTTGGACCTCGATGAAATTTTGAGAGTGCCTCAATTTGGCATATGGAACCCCAGATGACTTCTAAAAGAGATTATAGAAGATGATATAGTACCTTCCTAGCCATCCCATGGGACTCTCATTCCAGGAACCTAGCCAGCATGCTATGAAAAAGCCTGACAGTCTCAGGCAAAAGCCAATATCAACTGTCAGCATGTGAAGAGCAACTCTTCAGATGACTCCAATGTCTACATTTTCAACTATAGCAGTCAACAAAACATAGAGCACAAGCATCTGTACCGACTGCAGCTTTCCAAAAATCACAGATTAGTGAACAAAATTCATGTAGGTGTCTTGCTTCAAGTCATTAGTGGTCCAGGCAGCTTGTTAAGTCATTAGGTGTCCTCACAATTTGTTACACAATGATGGGCAACAGTATCGACAATGTGTCTTTGAATGACCATACCACATTTTTGTAGTTACTTATTTTTAGAAATATGCATTATTATAAAGCATTTTATTTTTGTTCTTGTACTTTGGTTGCAAAGCATCACTAGATTATACATCTCTAGGCACAACAGTATATAGAACACTGTTTTCTCACTATTAATATTTTAGAAGTAGAAATGCAGTCTAAAGACTATGCACATCTTAGGAAATATTGATGTGAGATTTAGTAGTTCAATTTGATGTAGCTAAATAGTCTAAAGACATATGATTTAGAAATCATTATACTTAACGGGATAAGGAGGTGGCTCAGTTGATAAAATGCTTTCTGCCCAAGTATCGGATCTAGAGTTTGAATCTTATGCACTTATGTAAAGTGCTAAGTAATGTTGAGAGAATATCTTATTTCTGTATGGATATGGCACCTGTCAATAATAAATCTGATGGCCTGTGGCTTTGTCAGGAAATAGGAGGTGGAACATCCAGGAAGCAGAAGGAATTCTGGCATAGAGCCAAGCGCAGGAAGATTTGCCCAGGAAGATGTGATAAGACAGATGCATGGTACCTAAGCACAGATAACCCCATGGCAGAATGTATATTAAAATAAATGGGATATTTTAAGTTATGAACTACTCAGAGAAGAGCCTAGCTATATGGCCAAGTTATTTGTAAATATTTTTGAGTCTATTTCTGGGAGCATGGAGCTGGGAGGAAGAACTGAATCTAGCTTCTACAGACTATGGCAGTGCTTTCTTTGGCAATCAGATTAACTAGAATAGTCCAATCAGCAAGCTTTGGGTTCAACAAAAGATTTTGCCTCAAAAAGTTATGATGGAGACTAACTGATAAAGGCACCCTGACTTCACCCTCTAAAATGTATGTACATATCACATAGGCAGTTGCACATGCATATGCATGCATCCATATATATATAAACATGAATGTGCACATGCATGCACATCACCAATACACAGGCACATGCAAAGAATGGTGACACATTCTTGTAATCATAGTGCTTTATGAGACTGGAGGTAATGGAGGATTGCAATTTTGAAGCTAACATAGGCTATAAGATGAGACTCTAGTTCAAAAATGAAAGGTAGAGAACAACAAAAAAAGTTATAATGTACCTAAAATGGTTTTGCAAAATAAATCTTTATAAACTCAGTAATGAAAATGACAGCTCCCTGCATATTAAAAAACACTGTGAAAAAGAATTTAACCATCATAAAAGATATTATATTCTATCTACTATTTTAAATGACAAAATTATCATGAGGATATGAATTTTGAAAGTGTCCTAATTCTGTTCTGATTCTGTCTCACACAATCCTAGGACAGGCCTCGAATTCACTTGGCCACTTAATATCCCAATCTTCATAGTACAGTAACTCTTACTGATGAATTTAAATTGCTAGAACTTAAAAGTCTCTTCACATCTAGAAACGTCCCATGTGTTTTTACAGGTCAGACAGTCCTTTTTTTCTTCTGTGCCAGTTTATCAATATTTTAAAAATAAAAGATAACTATAAATTACCTGAATCCTTTTAGGTTTATAAGCCTGGGAGAAATAAAAGTAGAAAAATATTTCTTAAAGCTTTCCTGAGGGATCAAGAGATTTAATTAAATATATCATAAATTAGATACATGATAATTATAATTTACTACTATAATAATTGACAGTTAACAATCATTACATTTTCAAAGTTGTCAACCATTGTTTAGTCTGAATTTCCACTTATAATTGTGTGTGTATACATATATGCACACACATACATATGAATATGTGTGTTTGAGACAGAATCTCATGTAGCCCAAGCTGGCCTGAATTCATGTAGTTCTAGGTGACCTGAACTAATGTAGCTGAAGCTGTCCTTTAACTCCTGGTCCTTCTGCCTCCACTTCCCCAGTGCTGGATTTACAGATTTGCACCACCATGACAGGCCAGATAATTCTACTGGAGTCTAAAGACATTGTTCTGTGTAGGAATTGACTCAATCCATACTGCCAAATAATCACATGCAAAGGTCTCAACTGGTTGGAGAGAACAGTCAAGACCTGGGTTAACTGATTTATTTATTACCTAATAATAGCAAGTGTAAGTAAAAAGGCAATGATTTTATGTTACTTAGAGCAATTTTTTTATTTTTTTATATTTTTTAAAAAATTTATTTTCTTTTAGTTATTTCCTTTATTTACATTTCAAATGTTATTCCCTTTCCTGGTTTCCCCTCTGAAAACCCTCCATCCCCTTCCTCTCTCCCCCTGTTCACCAACCCACCCACTCCAGCTTGCCGGACTTGGCATTACCCTATACTGGGGCATAGAGCCTTCACAGGACCAAGGGCCTATCCTCCCATTGATGACCGACTAGGCCATCCTCTGATACATATGCAGCTGGATCCATGAGTCCCACCAGTGCTGTGGTTCTTTTAATGTCAAGTGTTTATGTGTGTGTTACTATCTTTTAATGTTATTGCATTAACAATACTTATATCTGAAGGTGGATATCGTAGCTTACAAAATGCTTGCCCATATTTTGTTCACTGTTTCATCTAATCTTCAATACAAAACAAAAGGATCAGCATTGCTTTTTAAAATCACTCTATCGGTGAAGTGTGTCCGAGAAAATGAAGACATAAGGCAGAGACAGTCAGAATTTGAAAACAAATGTTGTATTATTATCTCAAGTCAAGCCCTTCAAATGTAGAAACCAGAGAAGTCCACCCCTTCCCCTAAGTTTGTCACTTACATTATGCTAAAATGGTACCACCCAGAGGAAGAGTAAATAAATCTTTTCTGTAAAGGCCAAATGGTAAAGGGACTCAGTTTTGTGAACCATCTGGTCAACCACCACAACTACATACCTTTGCCATTTGATTTTAGTTGTGAGCCTAACCTTTAATGGCTGAGCCATCTCTTCGTGCCCACCTATGCCACTGTAGTCATAGGTAGTCATGGCTATCTACAAATGAATGGGCATAGCTGTATTCTAGTAAACATCTGTTTAAAAAAATGCAGATGGCCATAGTGTGCTAAGCCTTGAGCCCTTATATACAAGGATAGGTAAAACACAGAAAATGCCATGTGTGTTTCTGCTATTTCTATTTCATTTACTCTTTCTCTTTATGAGAAACGCTTTATTATATTGTGTATCTTTTAGTTCTCTCTCTCTTTTTCTCTGTTTCCCCCCCTCCTCATTTCTGTTCCCCCGCTAATCTGTGTACCTTCCTTGTACCCCTGATCTCCATACCTTTTCTGGGCACTTGGTTTTCATTTCCTAGGCATCTCCATCTCTCTCTCTCTCTCTCTCTCTCTCTCTCTCTCTCTCTCTCTCTCTCTCTCTCTCTCTCTCTCCATATATATATATGGATATCTGGCATTCATTATTTTTTTTCAGTATCACAGTACTTTATTATATAGCTCTGTCACAGATCCATGAATATGCTGCTGGAACTTGAATTGTTTCCCTTATATTACATGAACATGTGACATTTTATTATTACCCCAGTGCTTGTGTGGAATAATTCTCTAGAAATAGGACCAATAGCAGAAAGACCCAGACATATACAAATTTGATCCAGACTGCAATCACATTCTATCAGTAACTCACCTGTAAGAGGCCCTATTTCTATGGAACCTCACTAATAATGAATGGATTCAAACTTTTACTTTTATTCTACTGTTAGATGAGAAAAGAAGAAATTTCTATTAATGCTTTTTTTTTTAATTAAAATGTGTTTTTGACAAATTATTTGTCTCTTGTCTTATGATCTTTGTCTATTTTTTTGGAGTGATAGACCTTGCAGTTTCAATACTAATTACACATGATGGAGATTGGCTATCTGTCTTTAGTAATTTAGTTTTGTTTATTTGACTATTCTGATTTCTGACCATGAAAAAAATTAATTCTTTTCTGGTAGATTTATTGTCTATAAGTAAATAAAATATATAGAATTATAAATAGAAATGCAGATGCAGATATTTGTAGTAGACATAAATAGCTAGATTTTTCATATCCTCCATGTGCTGAACAGCTGAGATGAATATTAGATGAAAGTAATAAAAGGTCGGGCTGGTAACTTTCATGAAAAGCTTCTTGCTGTCATTAATGACAACCTGAGTTTGGCCCTGGGACCCACGTGGTAGAAGGAGACAATGAATTTGTGAAAGCTCTCCTCTGACATTCACATACATGGCATAGCATGAGTGTCCCCACACATGTACATGCAAAATAAGTAAACAGATATAATTTTAAAATGAAAACTTTAAAGAGGATAATAAAGACAGTGGTGAAAGTTTGAAAATTACTATGTATTTTCTTTGCAAAAAAAAGCAAGTTTGCATCAGAAGTTCAAATGAATTTGCTGAGTGTCATTTTAAATGTTAATGCCAGTGTAATATACAATGAAAAAAAGACATGGAGCAGAGTCACATGGCCAAGATTAATTGTATGCGCTGCCCATTATACAATAATGGATAGGAAAATTTTCTTGCTTTATTTCCTTCTTTTATTTTTTTTCTTGTTTATTTCTAGATGAACTCTCATATAGCTCAGGCTGAACCTTATATCTAGCCCAGCTGAACTCCTGATCTTCCTGTCTCCACCTTCTGAATAATGGAATGACAAGCTTGTGCCACCATGGCAGACTAGAAAACCATTTCTAATCTAAAAAGAAAAGAAAAAAAATGTGATATTCAATGAGTTCCAGTAAGTCTGGACCTTTATTCAAATACTTTATCTTCACAGATGTTTGCATCTAATTTAACTGTAACATCTGCTAAACTGCATGTTACAAATGGCAGTAGTATCAGTGGACAATGTTCAGTACTAATACAAAAACTAAATGGTTTTAAAAAATGTCCTTTTTGAAGGTAATTATTATTCTGCTTTCAGATTAAAAACTTTTAGAATTTTATATTCTGTGATGTTTTATTTTATTTGAATGCTCTGCTCAATTCATATCTGACCTCCTTCCATTTCCCCAGCAAAGGAGAGTGAGAAAATTGAAGTTTAAGGCAGATAACTTATACATGCGCTTTGCACTCCATGCTTATTTTTACTCTTCAGTGGGCATTGTTATTAAGCAGAGGATTTTTTTTTCCTTTTTAAGGAGATGAGGCAGGATTGGGACTTGGGGTGAGGGTACAGCCAGACCTGTGATGTCACAGATTGCTTTCTCTCTTGGGAAACTCATCCATCAAACCTTCACCTCTGATTCTGTGTAGGGTCACTGTGGAAAGAAGCAGCATGCCTCAGTTTAGGCATACTGAAGTGTCAGTCTGTAGTGAGGCTGCTGGTGTGAAGGCGATTCATTTCATTTCAAAGGCCTGGTGGCATGCTGCCCAACACAGGCGCAAGCACAGCGCGCTCCTTAGAAATAATGACTCCAAACAGCCTTCGCTCTGAAATGTAGAACTGTGCCATCTGCTTGTCTCCTCTGTGATTTATTTGCTTCGCAGTTTTAAATGATGTAGTGAAAAGGTAAGACTTCTCTTTTAAAAAATAAAAAAAGTCTGTAGCGTATTTCCTTTGAGTTATATAGAGATTTGAATTTATAGTATAAATATAATTTAATAACATAAGTGTGGTCCCTGTCCTGGGAATATAAGGTAAACTTTTTGTCTTTGTTTTTGAAAAAAAGACCATGCCTTACAACTTAGCAATTTGAGATTCTTTAATATTTTAAAGGCCTGTTTTTTTAAAAATATTTTTTTGTAAAAATTAATATTCCTGAGTATGTTTGGTGATAAATTCATACTTATGTGTTTGATATTCTACTTTCCTTACTATTTTCAGTTCATTTCTAGGTTGAGGATGCATTAAAAACATGTAGTCATAATACATTGCCAAGGGCTCCTTTTGGTCCAGCCCAATGTAGTCAGATCCTAGCTGGTTGCTCCATAACTCCTTGGAACTCTTTCTCTTCAGGAAGGAAACATGGAGCTATAAAATTCAAAGGAAGTTTGAAGCTGAGGCGTTCCCTGGGAGACAGCAGAGCTTCTGGCAGCCACAGAAGGGAGCCAAGGCTCACCTGCATGCCTGTCGCCTGTCTTAGCCTGTCATAGTCCCGCACTTGCTCTTGCTGTGTGCTCTGCTCACAAAGGGGTGCAAAGGGGTTCGAGGACTCAGAGGACTGGCCTGGCACAAATCAGGAGCAAGAACCCCCTCCTCTTTCCCTTGAGAGAGCCGCTACTGCAGAAGTCATTTGGTGTGTGTGCTGCTGCTGCTTGTGAGAGGATTAGAGAATTAGAAGAGGGCTTTGTGAGAAAAAAATCCTGGGAGAGGTCGCTGGGATGAAAGCAAACAGGGAAGGACGATTTCAGCTCTTCTAGTCCCCCCAACCCCCAGTCAAGTGGCCGAGTTGCTTGGCCTCCAGCAACTAGGGATTTTCTTCCATCAACATTGGAGACACTGGTAAGGCATTTTTTTTTCTACTACACTAGGAAGCTATTGCATACGGTTGCCTTTTGAAGTGCAGTGCGGGATGGGGGTTGGGGGGTGGGGTCCTAAGGAAGGAAGTTGGTTAGTGATTCTGGGGACATCCTGCATTGTCTCTGCCTAGTGTATGAGAAAGTCGCTGTTCACTGCACAAAGGGGCTTGTGGCCAGAGAACAATTTCACTTCTCCCAAACTTGATTAGCATCACTTTTGAGTAATGGACTGAAACAAAATGGGTGCACAAGTAATCACTAAGGCCTATACTGGAATTCACTTATCGGCAAGATAATCACAGCTTAAAACCTTTTTATCTAAATTTGAACAGTTTGGGAGTATACCGCTATGGGAATTGGTGGTGGTGAGGGAATCAGACCTTTTGAGAAAATTCTCAATTATTTATGTTCCTAGGAAAATGTATTTTACCCTTGTGTGTTTTGTAGCATTTGTAACTAGTGCTATGTGGGCCAGAATAGTGGCTAATAACCCAAGTACTGCCAAGAGTAAGTTCCAGACAGAATGAGAACAGGGTAGAACATTCCCAGAAAAAAGTGGGGCGAATGGAATTTGGCCTTTCTGTGCAGAACGTCCTATTTTATATTTATTACAAATAGATTTGTGTTCACTGGAAAAAAGAAATGAGCAACCTGCCATTACATTCAGAGGGGGATGTAGCACACCCCTTCAACATTTTCCAAGATTCGGCTGCACATACAGCCTAATTTGACAACTGATGTTATTCCTTGATCCCACTGTTATTTTTGCTCCTTTCTGTTTGTTTGTTATTTTGTTGTTTGTATAAATATGCAAATAAAAATTATTTATACTACTTTAAATACTGTTTTAATGTATGGATACACATATCTCCTTTTAGTTCCTCCTGAGATACTTGAATGTAAAAAGTTCAAAAACAGTTATTTTGTTTGAGCCAAAGTGTTCCACAAGCAATATACTGAGGAGTATATTCAGAGTTTGAAGGTGTGTACAGAGAAGAAAGCAGTGGCCAATCAGTTAGTCTAGAAGCCTCTCCTAGTAGCTGCAACCAAATTCCTGAAATCTCTGTTCACCCCTCCCCCCTCCTTAAGGAAGGACAGCATAAACATTTTTGTTGTTGATTCTTTGCAAAAATTTAGCTCTGCCTAATATAAGGGGCTTCCTGAATTTCTCCCTGCTTACTAAAATCAAACTGAAACCTTGCTTTATGAAATGTTCTGGTGTTCAATGATTTTTATAAACTTTGTGTGTGTGCGTGTATGTGTGTGTGTGTGTGTGTGTGTGTGTGTGTGTGTGTGTGTAATGCACTCAATTATCATTCTAGTTGATTCTACTTGTTTGGAAATACTGATCAAGTATAACGATCCCTCCACTAATTATGTAGGTCCATAACTTTGTCTTCAGTTAGAAACTAGGTCTATAGGATTTTTTTTATAATTAAATTGCAGTATTAAGATGACCTGATTATTTTCAAAATTGAAAATACATGTCATTTTTAAGTAACATTCAGGATTTTAAATATATATATATATATATATATATATATATGTGTGTGTGTGTGTGTGTGTGTGTGTGTGTGTGTGTATGTATGTATGTATAAATAAATTTCTCTGCTCCCATATTAATGGGAAAATTTAAAAATATGGTCTCTCTAAAATGAGCTAATGATTTGCCAAAAGTAAATCAATTTCCTTTCAGTTACAGAGGCTTTCCCTCTTCTATCAACTGAAAACATTAGTTCAACCAAATAGTTTTCTCTTCCACCTTTAGGAGTTGCTTAGAGAATGCTGGCAGTTAATTGGGGGAGGGGCTGGGGCGTGAGACAACAGTAAATCAATTTATCTGTGGACTGTGAGTATGCCTCTGAGCTTTGCAGGTTTTGATCAATGTCATTCACTATTCTCTGTTCATTCCACTTTGAAAGACTATTTACTTTCATCATATTTGAGACTGAGAGCATGGAGCTTATTAGAATTGATTTTCTTTCCAGGTTGATATTTTAAAATACTTTGGCTGGTCATTTTTCACTACCACCTTCTGAGATTCTCATTCATCTGGCATATATTACTGAGTGTCTGTCATCACCAAGGCAACCCCTATTTGCTGTGAAACATGAAGACATTGTTTTGGTGGAGCTTGCTGCAGAGGTAGCCAAGGCCAGGGGCAGAAAGACCATCTCTTGATGTTCAAATGATTGTTTGCCCACTCACATGTCTCAACTGCAAATGTGTTTTCAGTAATAACAGAAAACACGAATTCTTCTGAATTATTGATATATTAAACTATAATACTGGCTACTTAGAAACTAGAAGCAAAGCTAATCAATAATCTCACATAGCCTGGGACACTCTGTGTGTTGTTCTCATTGATGGACATTTAAATAATTAAAAAAGATTTCTTCTGAATTAATCTGACCATTGCATAATTTGGGGAAACAAAGACCAATTTTTTTGTAAGAATAATCTTTACAGCTTATAAATTACTATTCTTTCCCATTTTCTTTACAATATCATGTTTTGTGTTAGATGACTTTTTTAGTTAAAATGTTAGGATGTATCTCAAGGATATATAATTTATTATTATACTTACAAGAAAATCGGAATTGTGTTAGGTAAATACATAAAATTTCTTGTATCTACCATGTACCAGATATTTCCCCAAGTCCTTTACAAATATGTTACCACCTACTTTTCTTAACAACATTGAAAACTGGGTGCAATGCCCATTTTAAAGATGAGGGAACTTAGTCCTTGAGAACTTAAGAATGGAGTAGATTGTGCCATGTGATTACTGAGGTAGCAGATAAGGATTCATCAACTCTTCCACCAATGCTCTTTTGAGGTCATTTCTCTGTTGCTCTTACCACTCAGCTTAGCTTATTTCAAATATCCTCCTGCTTGCTCCCTTGAAATGCTCTGTAAGCAGATATATTTAACTATGGACAAGGTAGTCCCTATACATAATTTTGTATAAGGAAGTACTTTGTTGCTAAGTGTGGTGATTCATACAGCAAACTCGGGAGCCTGAGGAAGTAAGATTGGCTCAAGTTAGAGGCTTACAGAATGAGTTTGTCATTTCAGTCTGAGCAAAAGAGTAAGAATCTGTCTTTAAAATAATGAAAAACAAAACAAAAAACAAACAAAAAAAAACCATAAAACAACCCTGCTTTTGAAGTTCCAAGGAAGAAACTATAGTTTATTTTTATTTTTTAATTTATTTTTTGGGGATATTTTATTTATTTATTTACATTTCAAATGTTATCCCCTTTCCTGTCCCCCTAAAACCCCTATCCCATCCCCCCCTACTTCTATGAGGGTGTTCCCCCAATCACCCATCCACTCCTACCTCCCTGCCCTGGCATTCCCCTACACTGGGCATTGAGCCTTCACAGGACCAAGGGCATCTCCTCCCATTGATGTCCGACAAGGCCATCCTCTGCTACTGGCTGCTGGAGCCATTGGTCCCTCCATGTCCCACCAACCTTTGGTGGTTTAGTCCCTGAGCACTTGGGGGAATCTGGTTGTTTGGTTTTGTTGTTTGTCCTGTGGGGGTGCAAACCCCTTCTTTCACATGTACCTAGGATTCAGCTAGGTAACTGGTGAATGGCACCAGTCCACATAGACACTGGAATACATATATGTATACTCTGTATAGAGAGCTCTGTCTTAACTCAGCCTCACTTTCTTCTGAATCCACTGCTCCCATTGGAAGTTACTATTTCTAAAAAACAAACTCATGTCAGACTACTAGAGAAACATGATTACTAAATGTTCTGATAATCTGTTATATTCATAGTATTGTTATTAGTTTATTTCTACATGCTTACCAATTGCTTTGTATATCAACATATTAGCAAAAATATACCAAAAAAGTTAAAGACATAAATTTATTGTATTCCTGACATTCTAAAGCTCCCAATAGGATTAAAGATGAAACACTGTCATAGTAGTGTTCCTTCTGGAAATGCTAAATTAGAATTTAGTTTATTTTCTCTGCCTCTGAATGTCACCATCGTTCCTTGTTTTCTGGTTCTTCATCTCTTAGAGGTTTGTTCCATCAAATTATTTTTCATCCTCATTCTTCATCCTCCTTCCTTCTAAATTATTGCATCAAGACTACCAGACAGATAAAACAAAGCATCCCATTTTGACACCAAAGATTCCGACATGTAAGTGTACCTATCTTTGTGGGGTACATTATTTTCAATGCCATGCATTTTAAATGTAGGTAGGGAAACATTGCTAACAGTGCAAGTGTCATGTTACCGTGTTAGAAAGTTCACTGACACAGACTTTTGTAGATGGAGACCAGCTAAGATGGAGTATAGGAGAAAGGTTAAGAGCATGGTGGCTTCTGAGAGTCTGCTGAGAAGATAAGAAAGACTTTGAGAGACATGGCAGATAATGCTTTGACAGAATAGCTTAGAGGAAAATATTATAGTACAAAATAATTCAGGTGAATACTTGGGAGGGGAGAAAATGGATGACTCTAAGAAGTTAGATGTATACTGCCATAAGTGCCATAAGCACTGTCTAGAAAGTGCTTCTCTCTTGTGACTCAAAATCCATCTGTGAAGACACTGTTACAATTAGTAATAACACGTTTATTCAATGTATTGCTTTATTCCAAGCATAATACAATGATTCTTCATACCAATCCTTTTAGATAGGTACTTCTGTTGTTGTCATCTTCATATTTTCTGTTTAAAAAATAGATTTGTCCTAGGTTTCAAATTTTGCAAGGGGAAAGATGTGAAGGCACACATTCTTGCTCCAGGGCCAAGTTTCAATTCATATTCCTGACAGGTTTCTGATACTACTAATTATAGTTTTATGTTATGTGTTTCCTATGAGAATTATTACTATATTTCCAAGGTGAGGATAGAAGAATGGTGGTTATCTCTATCATGATGAGTTGAAATTTGTTTGCTTCCTTTTCTTGTGAAGAATTCCTGTGGAGTTCTGGCCATCAGGAGGGCATGATTCACAGTAAAATGTTACAGTTGTATGGATAAGTAAGACTGAACTCCAGGGAAGACTAGAAATTTTCTATATTGCATGCTCTCTAAAAATTGATATCAACACCAAGAAACTTTTGCTCTCCTGAAAAATAGACTACTGAAAATTAAATGGCTCCAAGACTTTCTGGGTAAATCTTAAGTTAGCTTGTACGTGTACTCACTTTATATGGGAAAGTATGCAGAGCCATGGAAAGTGAAGAGGACGGGATGCATGGACATTTCCTCCAATCATCAAATTACATAATGTGTTATGTACTTTCCAAGCATTCTCCTTACAAATGCTTTCACCATGCTGAAAGGCTATAGCAAAGTATGAACCCCAAGGTCTTTCACTGCTATGTGCGTACCTCAGGAGTATTAGGATGATCTTTAATGTACTGCTTTCTGACTTGGTTGTTCTTTAATATCCTTATTATTGATTGACTGTGAAGATCTGAACTCACTCCATGTAGGTGGTCTTTAAAAAAATAATCCTTGCCAAGAAAAAATGAGTATAAACTTATACATTTTTATTTTTGTTAAACTATTCTATAATCACCGTAGAAGCTTTAATGTTAAATTATGAAACTTTTGTCTGTGGGAATCTATAAAAATTCCTACCATGATCACTAAGGGGAAAAATACTCCTCCCCAAGAGATATTACTGATAATGATATGTTTTTTTGTTTGCTTTTGTTGTTCTTTATCATTAGGTTACCGGTAATATGAGTTCATGCCAATTTAATGTGTTTTGTACTTTTATAACAGAAAGATTTAGATTGGCTTAACCTTTTTGACTTTCCGTGTATTTAATACACAATTGTATGATATCTGCTCCTATTGTACTCACATTTGATTGTTGCTGGTTGTTCCCATTAGGAAAGCTCTTCTATGCAATGAAAGGAGAAGAGTTTTATGAAATAGCTCAGCCATATTTGAACTCATTGTTTCTGACCCCTTGACCCAAAAACCTGGCTCCCATGCCCTACTTAGCCATTGTGGAAGGACTCTGTGATCTTTCTTATTTGGAACAGCATACCTGGGAATTTTGTCTATATCCTCATGACAAAAGATGTTCATATTCTGGGGTAACTATCTCTGTGCTATTAAAACCAATATTATTATTTATCAAGGTAGTCTTCTGCTTGATTTAATGATAAAATTTCAAAATCCACTTGTTCAACCTTACTCTCTGAAATTGTAATTAGCCTCTGAGTGAGAATTCCCAAAAATGTGGTCTACCCAGTGCCTTGTTAGCCAAGCTTTGAGATGTCCACATTCAAGATAATACTTCTTCAGGCTTGTCCCTGTTTACCTACGTGTGAGCAGACCACTTCAGAGAAATGCTCCACAAACTTGTCCAAAAGTCATGCCAAGAAGGGGACAGAGTTGAATTGATCACATCAAAGTATTTGACCTCCAACCTGTTCATTGCTTAGAAGAGAACATTATTGGTTAGTTTTCAATAATGTATAATTAAAGATTGGTGCCTCTGGACATGGGCAAATAGCATTGAAAATAAGGCTTTGGAGTGATGTATTGTTTGATATCATCATTCAACTCTAAATCCATCAAGGTTTAAGATTACTGACAAATACAAGATTGTCCACTGAGTTTTCCTTGCTGATATCTTTTCCTGTGGCATATAACAAAAGCAAATAGTCTAAACTGTCTTCTAATAAAGAAAAAACACTTCTTTGTTAATTATATGAACTTTCCCATAATGTCAATACTTGAAGTTGAGAACTGAGTAGCAGATTGGTAGATGGTAGGGAAAGTTTATTCAGGTGTATATGTACACTATTATAGAATGAGACAACTACTGGATTTGCTTATATTTTTAAAGAATAATGAAAGAAGAAACTCCACTGTTGAAACCTAAGTAAATATAGTTACCAATATACTAACAACATCTGCAAAAATAAATAACACGTGTTCTCAAATAAAACTTACTTGATGAAATGAATTTCTAACACAAAGTTTGAATATCTCTTGTATCGAAATTCCACTGCACTGTTCTTTCCTATATTTCTATACTGCAAGTATCAAATAATAGTTGCTTTGTGGATAATTTGTGTTAGGGTGTTCAAAAAAACCTATGTTCAATATACATGTGTAACTCCAAATACATCAAGGCATGGAAATACTAAAAACACAAGTTTTCCCTCTGAATTTCACTTGTTGATATCAGTGCCATATAACAAAAGCAAATAGTATAAGAAGTCTTATAACAAAACTATCATTTTTTAATTTTATGAAAATTTCAGGAAAAACATGGAAACTGGAATAGAATTGGGACACAATAAGCATTTAACCAAACATTCCTAATTTAAACAAACATACACATGTTGATTTGTGTACTAAATATAGGCAGAGCATCTAAAAAAATACTGATACATATTAGGAATAAATAAATACAAATATAATGTACACTCTGGTAAAGATTTATTGCTGATTTATATCTTCCAATGATGTAATAGCAACATAGGCAGATAATAGACAGCAGTTACAAGTCTGTTTAAAATTCTGTTTGTACCTCTTCATAAGCTTTTTGAAAAGGTGTGGCCACACGATGATGTAATAGTTACAGAGCACTTTCTACCCCAGCATATCCATTCATTGGATTCTGGAAGTCAAGTTGCTTTTCTCCAAAACTATGTGCAATATGCACTTTAGCGTTGGGATTGGACTAACAACTTTCTATTTTATAAATGTCATGATTTCTACATTTTGGAATAACTTCAGTGAAAAAGACCTTATTTTAGTGGCTTAATTTCCTCTGAATATAGTCAGCCTGCTGTCTTTAATTCCATTTGAATGCATGTTACCAGAGGAGTCCCTCTGAGTTCATGGTGGCTCTGTTATTCTTCATGGACTAGTTCCAGTTCTTTTAGTGATAGAACTAAAAGCCCACAAGATGCTGTGTATCACCAATGAAACAATTAGTCTTTGAGATGCTTAGGGAAAATTTCTTAAGCAGTGAATTAATCAGTCTGATTCTGGTCCCCGCTCACAAATGCCAGCTCTCCGAAAGGTCTCCCTCTACCCACCGCTGTTTCTGGTCTTATTATTAAAGCTGTAAAATTTCATAAACCTTTAGTAAAACATTATGAAATCTCTTTTTCTTCATTACAACTGGCATTTTTGCAGACATGTATTTCCATAATTAAACATCCTAAAATACAAATCCCATTATTATTTGTTATGTCTAGTCAGTAATTAGACCTCAGCTGGTAGGGCAATTTCAAAACAGAGTTTACCAATTTACATACTAATCCAGCAGATTCTGGTGGGACATGATTAGCATAGATTCAGTCAACATCTTAATTAGCCTTCATCCCAGCATGCACTCTGTGGTGCCTTACCCCACCCCCACCCAATGGGTCTTGTTTAGCTTCCTTTTTCTCCAGCAGATTCCCACTCTTCAAATCATCTTTCCAGAACTCTTCTTCAAAGATGAAATGACTCCAACTCAAAATGTTTGGCGAAGAAAGAAATTTTATGGAAAGCCCTGGAACTGGGAGATATCTAACTATGACTGATGTGTGACCAGAGTAGAAAGGTGTAGTTTTGTAGAATGTGAGACTACACCCATTCTCCTACCTCAGCCCCAGTTCCAGATAGCAAGATCTATCAAATCATCCAGAACCTGTAAACCTGTTAGCTATTTTCTAAGTCCATCAGAAGAGGCAATTATTTCTTCCTATTCATAATCAGGGGGATATTGTATTATTTGCCAATTATAATGTTAGGAAATTTCTCATACCTAAGTAAAATCGTCCACACTACTTGTTAAAGACCATGACCTTTCTGTCAATACATAGAAAGCTGACTATGACTGATACATGACCGGAGTAGCAAAGTATATTTCTGTAAATTGTGAGACTTTACCCATTCTCCTACCTCAGACCCAGTTCCAGGCTCAGAAAGGTTGTCTGAGATGAAGATCGTAATTCAATTAGCTCCCCAATATTCTCTACTTTTTATTGGGTGCTTCTAGCTTCCTGACTCTCTCTGGTATTCTTTTTCTTCAACTCTTTCATATTCTTTCCTGCTTTCCTCTGAGCTCTTTCCATGTTCTCTACACCACTCTTTAATTGTGGCACTCAGAACTAGAAAGAGTACCTTTGAAGTAGTTTGAATGGCCAAATTCTCTGAGGATAACTACCCAATACTTTCCTGTAGTTCCACATTCAATTTGCCTTTGGAAGCAGTGGGGTTTTGGTGGTGGTGGGAGTAGTGGTGGTGGTTTGATTTGTTTTTGGAGAGGAACGGTTGTTGTTTTGTTTTGTCTTTTATTAGCTAGCGATCTTGGTTTATTCTCTTTCCACTTAAAAGATAATAATTTGAGTGTTCTATTTGTGTGTCATTTCATATATCAGAGAGGATTATTTATTTGCTTTCTATATCTTTTTTTGCAGCTTATCAGGGGCATTTTCAGTTTCAATTTCATTTTTCAAACTTATAAACTACTGATTTCTGATGCTAAAGTTTAAGTTTGCAAACTCGGTTCTACTATTACCAAAAAAATTATTGCATATACCAAGGGAATGAAGACCTCTAGGGCACTTGAGAGAATCTCAGGAGAACATTACTGGCATCTTAAAACCATGGTCTAATTTCCATTGTTTTCCTGTTCTCTACCACACTACCCTTTTACAGATTTTCTTTTCTTCTTTTCTTCTTTTCTGTTCTCTCTGTTTCTTTCTGTCTCTGTCTCTCTGTGTCTGTCTCTCTGTGTCTGTCTCTCTGTGTCTGTCTCTCATATTCACTCAGCTCCTTCCAGGTACCCATACTTGTCATTTTTCCTCATCCAGAAAATTTATATAATTGTAGGAGTTAGTCGTTAGACAAGGAGAGTCAGTGAATAAGATATATACCCCAACACAATGTGCCATTCTGACTTCCTAGCACCTTAGTTGTAATTGGCCTATACACAAATCACAGAAAAGAACTATTTTAAAGTACTGACTGATGGATATTACAAAAATTACAGTGAAGAAGTAAAAATGGTTACTGCTGTTCCCACACGTCCAATAGAAGCAGGTCAGGAAATACTTATATCCCTCTTGTGGTGGCTTACATCATCCAGACAATACGGAAAGAAGTAGTCGTAGTGATATTAGCTGTGGGTGTGAATGAACCACACAAATACACTTTAAAACTATGCCTTGATGTTACAGGGACAAAGCTTATGTTTTAATTCCAGAATCTGCTAGAACTTCCCTTAAAAGCTAGGATTTATATGAAGTTTAAAAATCCTTGAGATTTTATACAGGTTTATTCAAATGCCTATGGAAATTTTAAAACAAGAATAGTTATGTATGGGTGATCAAAAATCAAATGTGAGGAATTCTGCATGGATGTTTCTACAAACAACACCCCTCCCCCCATATCTATTACTGTTCATAACTTGGAAAAACAGTTCATAAATCTCTTACTGTGACTCCACATCTTCAGGACCTACCATTAAAGGATTGCATGCACACAAGGTTTACATTGGGATATTCTCTTTGGCTGGTTGGCTAACTTTTTCTGTTGTTACATTTGTATGGCTAGTTAAAATTTATATAACTTTGCCACAAGGTGAGATTTAAATTTTCTTCACCATAGTAGAGTTTATAAGCTCATCTTGAATGTTTCCCATTATAATTCTGAGTGGTTTTCTGATATCTTGGTGAAGCAACTGCACTCTCTCTCATTTGACCTGGTCAGACCCAGAAGTGTGGTGTGTGAAAGGATAAAGTTTAGAAACTTTCAGTATCCATTACAGTATCTCAGGTTAGAATAAAGGGATGGGGTCGTTGGAATGAATGTAATATGGTGGGGCCACATTGAAAGCAGTCTGAAAATTCCTCAGATATATTTTTTAAAGTAACCAAGTGAGCCAGCAAGAGTACAAGTAGAGGAGTTGGGGTGGTAGTTTAGTGAGTAAGATTACTAGGCGCACAAGTATGAGGACCTGAGTTCAAATCTCCAAAAGCCAGGTTAAAAACAAGGCATGATTATGTACACACCTGTAACCCTTCTACTGCAAATGCTGGAGGCAAGAGGATAGCTCAGTTTCACTGGTTGTAGATCTATCTCCACATTCAGTGAGGGCCCACAGAGAACAGACATCTGACGTTCTTCTCTGCCCTTCCACATGCGTGGGCACCTACACAAACACAAACTCACACAACAAATAGACGATCAGAAGAACATATTGAGATATAGTAGTTACCTGAGATAAATGAAAACTTTTATCTTTGGTGTAAGAAAAAGAATTATATTCATAATAGCTGAAATTTGTCAATATACCAAATGTCCATCAGCTGATGAAGGCTTGAATTAAAGGTATATAGTCAGGCAGTGGAATGCTATCCAACCTCAAAAAGCATAGCCTACTGATAGAGGTGGTATGTTACAGCATCACATATTTTATGAATTTGTTTGAAATGTTTAGAGTAGGTACAGTTATGCTCAATGGGGTCATGGGTAGAGAGTAGAAGAATGTGGAGTGGCTGCTAACAGGCACAATATGATTTCTTTTTCAAGGGAAGAAGCTAGTCTAATTAGGCTGTGAGCATTGGTTACAATCCCGAATATACTAAAAACCATTTAATGATATACATTAAATTGGTGGATTTTCTTACAAGTGAATTATATGTCAAATAAGATCTTGTTTCAAAAAGTCGTGATCAAAGTCAAACGTGCCTAGACCATCCACAAAACACATGCAATTGCTTCAGTTTTAGAAAAAGATAGCATCTGGACCACTCCACAGAGTGTTACTACTGGATATATTCTAAAAGATAATGTAAGTATAGCTGTAACTGAAAAGTAGGGGCCAGTATGAAGAACCAGGAGCTAGGATTGAGTGTGCATTTGCAGCCCAATCCTCACCATTTACCTTCAGAGATATACTAAGCCAAAAGCGAGCTCACAGAATAAAGTTAGAATATAATTAGATGTATGCTCTGACTTCTTAAAAGATAACATGCAAACACATAGAAATATTATATAACTTATAAAATCAAACACAATTGGAATTACTGCTAATACTGAGAATTAGAAGATTCCTATGGCCTATTATTTTTGAAATTATAATGTTATAATACTATTGTTGCATAATTATACATATATGTATGTGTATGCATATATATGCATAAATGTATGTCTATATACATGCATACATATTAAATTGCACCTAAAAGAAACACACATTTCTCATAGTTATATTTTTGGCTTGTGAATTGTTTTATTTTATTCATTTTCCTTGAAACATAGTCTCATTATAAAGGTCTGCCTGTCTTGATACTTACTATGTAGGTCAAAATAACCTCAAACTCTTGGCAATTCTCCTGACTCAGCTTCTAAGTGTCCATACATAATGGACAAGCATTCTGTCTATCCATTACCTTATATTTTGTAACAAAAGGAAAAAGTTTTAAAAGAGGCATTTAGGAAACTGGTAGAGCACAACCAAGATATGGCTGCTGGTTTCTCAAGAGAATCATTCCTATATTGTACTTTCTAATATTCTCCTTAGATGGGGAAAGAAGGAATGTAAAGTTATGGTTTTAACTACAGACACTTTTAAAAAGAGAACAAAATGTCAGATTATGCTTTACAATTTACAGGAATTGAAAATAGTGTTTAAATAATTCATAGAAGAGCATATAAATCAATAAAATTAAATAGATTCTTGTTCCTAATTATTTACAGAATTCTTCTCTGAATGGATGTGAAGTTCCGGGTAAATCAAATTTTTACTGAGAGCTCATAGACCTAAATTCTTTTGACTCCAGAAGCTGAGACATGTTCTAAGACAAGAACCATATGACTATGTGATAGTAGTTCTTTGAGCTCTCCTGAGATGGCCCATCCCTATGCTAATAGGAAAAACTTATTCTGTATCAAAATGCATTTAAAAAATAACAAAATCGTTTTAATGTTTCTAATAGCTGAAGATAGAAGAGGCTTTGCCAAGCTAACAGTGAGTTCCTATGCGCTATCTATGAAATGTCCACAAGGAAGATCCTCTGCCAGTGATGTAATCTGTTGTAATCACAATAGAGTGTCATCACATAGAAAGTGACACAATACTCCCAAAATTTCACATTTTCATAGTGCTGGATAATTTCTTCTCAAGATTGAGCTACAAATGAGCACAGCATAGCAAGTATCAAGTCACAAAATTCCAAGTGTTTTTACTGGGGGGGGGTTATTGTTTAAGGCTACAGTTCAATTCTTCATTGAAATAATAATTTATGACTTAGAAACATTGTATCCTAAATAATAGTACATTTTTAATTGCATGGCTCAACCCCAAAACCTAATAAGCTCCATTTAAAATATATTACTATTTTTTAATTAGACATTGCTTTCAAACAATGCTTAGATCACTAAATTAGAGCCTCATTGTTTCCTTAAAGGTGGTAGGATTATTAAAAGGTATTGTGCATATTTTGTTTTTATAATTATGTCTAATCAGTGTGTATTGATTCTGTAGCAAAGTACTTAATTAAAAACACATATTTGAGATATAAGTGGGTAACAAAGAAGAACCTGTCCTACTTTCCTTCTAAGAGACAGAAACTGATAGAAAATTCCAATATTAGACAGGATCAGTTGCCTGGAACAAAATACAAAACTCACATAGAAATATCCTGGCATTAAAGCAGAGGAAAGGGTTTTGTCATTGTGTAGTTTTCTCCCGCAGAAATGATTCTGAAAGAGGTGGGGAATCTCATAAATGTCTCCAAAGGCCAGTTGGAAGGGAGTAAGGATTTCTGGGCAGCAGGGGTTGTGGGGGAGCCTTCCCATAGGATGTAAATGGCATGTGTCAAGGGAGAAAGACCTCAGCATAGCAGTGATGGAGCAGGGGCTGCCTGGGCTGCTTCCTTTGTGTCCTGATCATTTACATGACTTAAACACAACAATGTGTTCCCTACTCAATAGCCCAAGATGCTTTGCCATAGCAACACTTGCAGAATGTGGCACAGCCTCCATGGTGTCCTTGTGACACAGAGAAGTTTCATGAAGAACCACTCCTTATGAATATGCTCAGAGGTTTCTTCTCTTAACTATGCTTATTTCAGATTGCACTGGGTTTAGGTTTTACTTATGGGGCCCACCTTTCCTCTGTTGCACGATAAGGGGCTTTGCACAGAAGTTAGGAGAGGCATGGCTGAGGGGTCAGAGGGTGTGAACACATACTTGGCTGTAATGTAAATGGAATTCTTGAGAACATTCTCAGAAAGCTATTAACATTGTTCAGGAAATCGTGTAAAACTCAGGAATGTAATATACATCCTGAAGTCATTGTGGGTTTCCTGGACGGTATGTAATGAATGGCTTTTGTAGTGTTTGCACTCTTTGCTTCTTCCTATCACATCTCAACATGTGCATCTACCACAACACACTCTAAACAATCAGAAAGAAATGAATTCCACATTCAATGCTTGTGTCCAAAAGACATAGCACATATGCTATCAAATCTGCAATTAAATACCAATACTTTCTTTTTTCAGGCTATTTGGAGGGGGGCAAGATGTAATTTTCTTATTTAAAAAAGTGTCCTGCTCCTCTTTCTTTTCATCCCTTTTAGAAGACACAGTACCTCTTTAAAATTGTAAACCTAATTCAGTTTTTCTAGTTTAAAAATACTGCCATAAGACATAGCAAAAAATAAAAAAATAACAACTGCTTGATAACAATTGATGATAGTTTGTTATGCGTTATATTACTGAGTTTTACTTTTAGGAAATAATTGAAACACTTTTTAGTTTATTTGGCTGAAGGGAAAGAAAAGGAAAATTTTGATCATGATATGTTTTATGCCCCTGATATGCCTTCTATATAGCACCAGTATGTCATTGTCTTCTTTTCTTATCTCTAATATCTTGTATTGATTTCTGGTCAGTAGTGATCTCTTAATATTGGAGCTCACCATAGTGATAGATGAAACCATGAACCTGTGCACCTGACTGGATAGTAATCTATAAATTAATAATGAGCTTGTAATAAAATAGCCTGTTTCTGCTTCTTAGGGAGCTAAAGACCCCAGGGGTCATTAAGCAACAAAAGATCAAACTGGGCTCACCAGTGAAAATACAATTAATTATGTATACACTCCAGTATTTGACACTGGTATCATTTCAATAAGGAGATCCTTTGTTTACTGAATTGCTGTGCTGATTTTTGTTCTTGAGAATCTCAGTTTAGTCAAACCCTTACTCGGGCCAACTGAAGATGCATAGTGAGTAATAAATGGTGGCCTATCACTGTCAAAACTCACGCACATACTGATAATGTAAAGAAAGTGATGTTGGCAGGTGCAGTTAAATCATAAAGCAGTTGGATGACATATAGATATGGGGTGGCTGCAGAATGGAAGGCAAGATACGTAGAAAAACAGTCACTACTTTGTCATTCCAGTCTGATAAAGACAAACTACATTATTTAGAACTGAGAAAAATTTCAAGGGACTTCTCAAGCAAACAAACAAAAACAAACAACAAACAAGCAAAAAAACGGCAATGGAGAAATTTCAGGGATCCCATCAAGAAATGGCACTCATTCTTCTTGTGTTTTGGTTACTTTTCCATCCTCCAAAATGATTTTGGAACCCAATGGTAATGATGAGTTTCATTGTCAACAGTTTGGGCTATTTATCACAGATGTTAAATTTCATATTACGAGAATAAAGAACAGCTTCTTAGGGTGGCTTGCTTATTCCATTTAGCTACTCAAAGGACAGAGTTAACCCGGCTCTTTTTTGTTAATCGGGAATGGGTGAAATAAAAAAAAAAATCTTTACTTTTGTATGTTCTGCAATTTTCAAGTCTTTTTTTAACAGTCAAAAGAACTGCCTTTTGAATGCTGTGGATTTGGTGGGCTGCTGCTCAACAATGAGTAAATTTCATTAAGCTGAGCCAAAGCTAATTTTGAAGCAGTTCTAAGACGTTTCCTATTAAGTAGAGAGGATTTGATTTCCTATCCTTCCTTTCATGCTTGAGGAATCTCAGATTCCTTGACAAAGCGATGACTGCAATACTGGCTGCAAGTAAAGGAAGCCTCATTCAAATGGTTACCAGTGTCACTCCTTCAGTTGCCAAAATTGCTATTTTTTCCTTACAGAATTCATCATTCAGAACTATTAAGGATTTTACCTCTCTTTGTTAGAAAAATAGATCATAGATTTGTGAAGAGGTCTGTCCCCAATCACCCTGAGACTCAGATTGCTTATTATTCCAAGAGATAGAGAATAAACATCAATAACATTTAGTTTGCATGTACAAGTAATGACTCATAATTTTCTGGACCACACAGAATCTTTGAACAACTTTGAATGCAATCTCTTTTAGTAGCAGTTCCAGAAAAGGTCAATGAAGTCTGAGGCATTTGGCAATAAAAGTAGCCTATTTTAGCTCTGTAGTTTGACCTGTAACCAAAAAGCCAATATTTTATAAACATGTATATATATATATATATATATATATATATATATATATATATATGAATGAATATAGAATTCTCTGGGCTGTCCTTTTGACAGTGTCCTTTGCCTTACAGAAGCTTTTTAGTTTCACCTGATCCCATTATTTCATTGTTTATCTTAGTGCCTGACCTATGGGTGTTTTGTTCAGGAAGTTGTCTCCTGTGCCAATGCATTGAAGGCTATTTCTAATTTGCTCTATTAGATTTAATGTATCTCATTTTACATTGAGGTCTTTGATTTACTTGGACTCGAGTTTTGTTCAGGGTGATAGATATGGGTCTGTTTGTCTTCTTTTACATACTGCCATCCAGTTGGACCAACACTATTTGTTGAAGATGCTTTCTTTTATCCATTGTATATTTTTGGCTCCTTTGTAAAAAAAAAATCAGGTATTCATGGGTGTGTGTATTTATGTATTGGTCTTCAACTTGATTTGATCAACATGTCTGTTTTTATGCCAACACCATGTGCTTTTTATTACTATTTATCTGTTATACAGCTTGAAATTAGGCATGGTGATACCTCCAGATGTTCTCTTATTGTATAGTATTGTTTTAGCTGTCCTGGGATTCTTATTTTTCCATATGAAGCTGAGTATTGTTTTGTCAAGGTCTTAAAATAATTGTGTTGGAATTTTGATGGAGATTGCATTTAATCTGTACATTGCTTTTTGTACATTTTTACTATTTTAATTCTACAGATTCATGAGCATGGAAGATCTTTTTATCTTCTGGTATCTTCTTCTATTTCCTTCATTAAAGACTTGATTTTTTTTTTAATCATACCAGGTCTTTTATCTGTTTGGTTAGATTTATCCTAAAGTATTTTGCATTGTTGTTGGCTATTGTGAAGGGTATTGTTTCTCTGATTTCTTTCTCAGCCCCTTTGTGCCACTTCACTGAAGGTGTTTGTCAGCTGCTAAGTCTTCCCTGGTAGAAATTTTAAGACACTTGTGTATAATATCATATCTCCCGTGAATATACTTTGAATTCCTTCTTCCCAATTTGAATCTCTAGTGAACTCCTTTAGTTGTCTTATTGCTCTGGCTAGAACTTCAAGTACTATATTATTTTCTGCCTGTCTACTCTGCTGGTTATGTTTGTTTCTTTTTCTTTTAAAGCTTTCAGGAGTGCTGTTAAGTTGGTATTATGAAATCTCTCCAGTTTCTTTATGAAGACATTTAGAGCTATGAACTTTCCTCTTACGATAGTTTTCATTGTTTCCCTTAAGTTTGGATATATTGTGCATTCATTTTCAATGAATTTGAGAAAGGCTTTAATTTTATTTTTTGTTTCTGCATAGACCCAGTAGTCATTTAGTATAGAGTTGTTCAGTTTCCATGAGTTTGTAAGCTTTCTGTTATTTCTATTGTTGTTGAAATACAGCTTTAATCCATGGTGGTCTGACAGAATACAGTAGGTCATTTCAATTTTCTTGTATCTTTGGAGGCTTGCTTTGTGACCATATATATGGTCAATTTTGAAGAATGTTCTGTGATGTCCTAAGAAGAAGGTATTTTTTTTTTGTTTGAGTGAGTGAAATGTTCTGTAAATATGTTAGGTCCATTTGAGTTACTTTTGTTAACTCCATTATTTCTCTGTTCAGTTTTTGTCTAGATGACCCATTCATTGATGAGAATTGGGTATTGAAATCTCCCACTAACAAATGGGTCAGTGTGTGACTTAAGCTTTAGTAATGTTTCACTTACGAATGTGGGTGCAGTTGCATTGGGGCATGAATGTTAAATGTCATCTTTGTTGGGTAGGAGGCTTCAGCTGGTTTTCAGGGAGCTGGTCAGAGGTGTAGGCTGGGATATGGTGAGGATGAGAGGAAAAATTATTGGAGTTATGCTGAAAAGGTGTTTGTTGGTTGAGGAGGGAGGCCATATTACCTTGGATACAGGATGCTGGTCTGGCTTTTGGTGGGGTAAAAGACTTCTGCCAGAGGTGTGGGCTTAGATATGATCTCTGGCTATACTTTGAAGTTATATATGTGTTGAGATAAATGACTTTATCAGAGCAACATTCTCCCAAAAATAAATAAATAAATAAATGATAAAATAAAATAAAATAAAAAATTGAAATAGCCTCAGAGTAGAAGAAATTAAATCCTACCAGCTTACTGTCCCGTGGTTATTGGGGGAAATGATAGATGCACATATTGTGGGTGAACCGGATTGTGACCTCACATTATCTCTGTACTCATCACTGATTCAGTCATTACCAGGAAAGAGTCCCTGAGGGCAAATTGGGCTCAGAAGCAACTATTAACCTATTCACCATCCCAAGTCTGGTTCTTAGGTTTTCTTGTGGTGCATAGGAATAGAACAGTGCAAGAGACATGACACTCATTTGAAAATGAAAGTGTGCATTCCGTCATTTCCTTCGTCCTTCTGTGGGTGCTGGGCCTCAATTCATCAGGTTTTACTCAGAATACTTTATCTTTTGAGCCTCCTTGGTTGCCTTCAAGTGTGTTTATTTTTTCCCATTTTCTTTGTAATGCAGTATTTCCTTGGAAGGTATATTGCACAAAATAAGAGATATGTCTATCACCTTTTTAAGAGGTCTTTTATAAGTTCTCATATGAACAACAAATTATACTTTGTACAAGTTCTCCTAGTGCTTTATTTTATTTTCCCCATATCTTCTAAGAGGTTAGGGAATTTTGTTGTTTCTTGTTTCTGCAGTCTTTTCTGTTACCCCCCTTTTCCTGCTACCAAAGCATATAGAAAGGAGAATTCGGTTTTTTTTTATTTCCCTTGTGTGTCCTGAGCATCTAGACTATACCTGGTACATAGCAGGCACTTAATAAAAATTTGTCTTTTAAAATTTAAAAATTACATTTATTTATTTTTGTGCATACCTATGTCCTTCCTACACTGTGCATCTGGAAGTCAGAGGACAAGTAATTTGTGTCAGTCCTCTACTTCCACCATGAGAATCCCAGGGATTGGAATCAAGTTGTTCTGAGCCATATGGCCAGACCTTGATAAATACTTCTGGATCGATTTTATAATTTAGGTACCTTCTTTCTCCTACATTCACCATTTGAACTGTGTCCTTGCTTTCAACTGCACATTGAGATTGGATAGTTTTTTACATTTTCACATCTGAAGTGCCATGGTAACCCTTGTAAGCGCAGAACTTCATAAGTTGTTCTTTTAATGTGTAACTTTATTACTAGAGATAGACAAAAGCTATCAGGAGGGAGAAATTTTCTTTTCAGGAAAATTATGAATTCCCATCAGGCATGGTAACATGGGTAGCATTTTGGAAATGGAGGCAAGAGTATCACCAGCTCAAAGCCAACCTGGCTAACATAGTAAGATCTTGTTTGAGGTAACTAAGAATGATTTGCTTAGCATGCACAAGTCCTGGGTTTTATCTGGGTCACTACCTCCCACAAACACTAAGTGTTTTATTATTTGAATTCTCAAGGTCAAATCCCCTGAAGGAGCTGAAGGGGATTTCAAACCCATAGAAAAACAACACTATCAACCCCTCAGAGCTCTCAGAGACTAAACCACCAACCAAAGAACATACATGAAGGGACCCGTGGCTTCAGCTACATGTGTAGCAGAGGATGGCCTTATCTGGCATCAGTGGGTCAAAGGGAGGGGAGACCCTTGGTCTTTTGGAGACTTGTTGCCCAAGTGAAGGGTGATGCTGGAGTGTGAACAGGGAGTAGATGGGTGGGTGAGAGAGCACCTTCTTGGAGGCAAAAGGGAGGGGATGGAATGGGAGGTTTGCAGTGGGGAAACCAAACCGCGAAGGGGGACAACATTTGAAATGTAAATAAATAAAATAGCCAATTAAAAAATATATATGTAAAAAATATATACATAAAATATATATACATAAAATAAAATATATACATGAATGAATATATTATACAAAGTAAGATCATTGACTTCTATTTATAACTACTTTATTAATGTTATATAGACAAGATTATATTATATTGATATATATGTATATGTAATATATAGATATACATACATACATACTTATGTATGTATATAGATACCCTAGTTAAAGATTTGTTTGACTTGACCTAGTTGAAATTACATCCTTGCTAGAGAGATATTTGTCATGACAAATATTTTATCTCTTTAATTCTTGATATTAAGCATAGTTTTCATAAACATTTAGTAAATGAACATGGAAATAATACATAGATCATTTTCTTATTCAAGTAAAATGCTTAGCAGGATCAAAGTATATAATACAAAATTTTACAAATTAAACTTTTCATTCCTATTAATCAAAGCCTTGAAAGGTATTGCTGGAAACATTTTGTCTTCACTTTTGGAAAACAGTTGACAAGAAGGTATAACAGTGTATTAACTTTTTTAAATCTCCATTAGCAAAATAGTCAAGTTTGCTCTCTTTTCCAATTTAAAAGATTTTCTTGAAAATTTCAGTTTTCATCTTCCACTCCTTTGGTTAATTTTGATTAGAAAAGATATTGTTTTCATTTTCTTTAAAAATGCAGGGTTTCATTTTGAACATTTTCCTTACTAGAGTAGAATAGGCATTATACACAGTCATGTAGAAGAAATCTTTTCAATGAAACAGTATTAATGACAATGATATCTTGGTGAAAACTATGGTTACTGCACAAGGTTTCGTTTATGTTGGGAGTCAGGAATGAAAAATAAGATATAGAAAATGCCGACTGGTTATCTAGGGTAACTTGCAGTCTTTAATTAACCTTACATTTTTTATTCAGAAACTTACATATTTTGAATGATAATTCAGAAAAGAAATTGGTAAGGATTTCTGGTAGCAGTAACTTCTTCATGCAGATTGTAGGAAGCTATGAGGCAATATGTAGAACCATGATAAAGCAGAGGACAAAAACATTTATACATTTTTCTAGCCAAACTTAACTGAATGCCAACAACATGGCTGACGATATAGAAGTCAATTAAATAAGCCCCTGTTGTCGTTCAGCTTAAATATTGATGGAGAGAGATGGACCATACAGAAGGTAAGGCCCTTGGGAAGGACAGCAGCCAGAAAGTTGTCCTTTCATATAATTGATTGCGAAGGCCTTTTTATAGATACAAGAACTGAGCAGAGACCTGGAGAATCTCAGAGAGCAAAGTCCTCTTCTGGGGGTTGTGATCCTGGGGATGAGAACTCAAGGAAGGAAGGATTTCAAGTATGAAGGTGAAGAGTTAAGTTCACATACTGCCCATGAAAGAGCCTTAGAAAGTGGTTAAAACACGGTGATTCAGGGAAGACTGAGAGAATTCAGTCACAGCAGGGATAGCTTCAGAGAGCTTTGAAGTAGCACAGGGACTTTGTAATTTTCTCTGTGAGGTGGGAGCCATTGTAGAGGTTTGAGTAAAGCTAAGCAAGGTGGCTGGAGAGTCCAAGGGAACTGCATATTAGAAGGCATACCATAGGGAGAAACAGAAACGACACATACAATTATGGTGGCTTGGATCAGTGCAGTTTCTCTATTCTCTACAATCCATCATATCTGCCTATTCATTTTAAACACATAAACTGTATACCAGAAGCTGGGATGAGGGCTCAGTCCATTAAGCACTTGCTGGGAAGGCATAACAACTTGAATTCCCCAGAAATAAAATGAATATTGCATAGGAGCAGGCATTTGTGTGATTCCAGTGCTCAAACAGGGAGGTGAGAGGCAGGGACAGAAGAATCTCTCCAAGTTTTCAGTCCACATAGCCTCACAAATGTAGCAGCAAATCATCAAAAAGAGAGCCCATCTCAAAGTGAAAAGTGGGGACTGACACCCAGGGTTGTTTCCTGACCTTCAAATATGGTGCACTGTTCACACACACACACACACA
>NC_034613.1:147683546-147684855 GCF_900095145.1 Mus pahari
ACCAACCAACCAACCAAACAAACAAACAAAAAGAAATCCTTGAAAAGTGTTAGATTCTTCTGTGTCTTTTAGGTTGCTTGTAAAGATATCATTTTCATGTGTTTCTTTTCAAAAATAGATAAATATTGTGGCTCTATTATTGTGCCTGCTTGTGAAAGGAAGACATTGCTCTAAATATAGTATGACTCAAACTGTCAGCTATGCTGACATTAGTGGGCACTCACGTTTGTGGTTAATTGCTCATATCTTGTACATTATGATTCATTGCAAGAGTTCTCCAACATTTCCTCATACTGCCACATTTTCTTTTAAGACATGGACCTGCTATGCAGAATGGTTATGTAGAAATTGTATTAAATGTTGCAGAACCAGGTATGACGTCAAGGACACTAATGAATAAACACAAATAAAACATGACCACATAGATGTTTTGATACATCATTTTCTTTCCAGCAGGCAGCTATTTTTTTTGGCAAATGTTTAAGGCTAAATGTTCCTTGTTTATATATAGTTATTTAGATAGTTACAAGGTGTTTTGACATCCTAGAAGAATTATCAGAGAGTTTGCAAAGTTCACCAGACATTTTGAATCTATTTCCTATGTTTGTTTAATATAGATATTGAACTGAGCTTCATTATTTAAAATATTATTATTTTATGTGTATGAGTGTTTTGCCTGCATGTATGTCTGTGCACCACATATGTACCTGGTGTCTGTAGTGGCTGGAAGAGGGTCTGGAGTTACAGACGGTTGTGAGCCACTAGGTGGGTGCAGGGAAACAAACCTGGGACCTCTGTAGGAACAAATAATGCTTTTAACTGCTGTGTGTCACCCTAGCTCTTCTGAACCAGCTTTCATAATTACTAATTTAAATATTCCATTTTAAATGAAAATCTGGAATAATATCTAAAAATATGACTACATCTTATAAGATATTTAACTAGTTGATTTATTTTTAAATATATTTTAAATTAAAATATAATCATATCACTCTCCCATAACTCTCCTTCCTCCAACCCTTCCTATGCTTTCCCACTCCCTCTCAAATTGATGGTCTCTTTTTCTTGTTACTACTGCTACACTCACACACACACACACACACACACACCAGTCTAATTTTGCTGCTTGTGTGCATATACTTTCAGTGATAACCACTTCACATTGGATAACCAATTATGGGGTTCATCCATTGGAGAAACCGATTCTCCATCTTTCATCAGTCATTAATTGCCTGAAGTTCTTTGTAAAATTCAATCCCCCAACACACACACACACACACACACACACACACACACACACACACACACA
>NC_034613.1:147684963-147703551 GCF_900095145.1 Mus pahari
AGAGAGAGAGAGAGAGAGAGAGAGAGAGAGAGAGAGAGAGAGAGACTGACTGCCCTGCTCCAAGCTTTGATGTTAACATACCTATTGAAATTGTGTTTGTTCAAGTCTTCTTTAACCAGCCATTTCAGAATGACTCAGTGTTTAAGTAGTGGTCAATATGAAGACTTGTGTTTATCTCATGACTAGATTCAAATCTACAAATATACTGGTAATATGACACAGAAAAAAACATGGTGGCATAACCTGGAACTGTTATAAGAAGCAAGTCAGTTAGGAACTTTGTTACTTTTCCCATAACCCACAACTCAGTCCTATGATGTCAGATTAACTACATGGAATCTGAAAAATGATAATCTGCTTCTGTTCCTAGGAAGGAAACAAAGCATTACAGGGTTTAATGTACACATGGCATTATCTGACATAGAAGTTGTTTAATTGACAATAAATTAATAATTATTGTAGCCTTACCATGCACTCACAGTTTTAGTGTGGTAGAAATACTTCAGATTCTAATTTGCAGATACAGAAAGAAAAAGTCAGATATGTTAAAAGCTTTTATGTCCTTGAGTCATTCACCATATTCTGTTACTGTCAAGAAATAAATGTGTTTTTTCACCATATTAAGATTAATTTTTAGATGGATACAATTTTTTTAAAGTACCATAGTTTTGCTTTTCTGATTAAATATTGCAATAGGTTGATTTGAACAATATAGACTTCTTTCTTCTTTAAAAAATTATCTGTCCCTCACAAAAGTCCAAACAGAGATGGTTGCAAGATTGGTTAGTGCCTTGGTATAATAATGTCATTGAGAATGCTCGTACATTTCCACTTTTTGCTCTGTTATATTCAGTAAATCAGCCCACATTAGCAATTGGCTAGAAGATGACTGTCTAGCTTTATACACTATCAACTCAGTGACTATATTCTGAGAGCAAGAAGTAGAGTCCCCACCTCCACCTGTTCTGCACATCTATTCCCTTGCCACCTTTTAATTTTAATCTGCTATCAAAACTTCTCCTAGAAACCTACTAACAGATTTTCTCTTTTATCTTATTGGTCAAAACTAATTCCCATGCCAGTCCTTTAACTAATTGCTGGTAAAGTCAACAGTTTCCAAATTAGTCATTCACTAATAACCTAGAAATGTTAATGACTTTGACAAGCTCCACTCCCTGTTTATACTGTACCATAAGATAGTCTGGTGAGCTTCTATTTGAATCAAGAAATAATTTAAAACACTTTTAAAATGATCTTCCTCATCAGACAGTGGTGGCACATGCCAGCACTTGGGAGGCAGACACAGGCAGATTTCTGAGTTCGAGGCCAGCCTACTGTACAGAGTGATTTCCAAGACAGCCAGGGCTATATAGAGAAACCCTATCTCAAAATAATAATAATAATAATAATAATAATAATAATAATAATAAAATTAAATTAAAATAAAACAACAAAAATATCTTCCTCATCCTTCTAACTTTATAAATGGGTAAACTGAATCTCAACAAGTTAATTGATTTCTATGAGTTTATTTAGCTGATCAATGCAGAGATAAAGCTACAAGTGTTTTTTTTTATGTGTGTGTGTGAGAGAGAGAGAGTCATTTCAATGTGAAAGTACTTAGTAATCAATTGACTCTTGAATACAATATGATGGTAGATATTTCTTACTTGGCTGTGTGCATTCATATGCTCACACAGGGTCCCAGGCATGCACATGTCAATGCCATAGGAGGACATTAGAGATCTTTCTTTATCACATTCCACTTTGTCTATTGAGAAAGAGTCTCCCTGAACTGAAGCTCACTGTTTCTGCTAAGTTGTCTGGCCAGTAGAGTTGCAGGATCTGTCTGCCTCCACCTCCTGCTCCATGTTGGAGTTACATGCACTTGCAGCTGTCTCCTGGATGCTGAGACTTGGAACTCATGTCCTTGTGTTTACATACTAAGTGCTCTTACAAACTGAGCCATCTTCCCAGACCCTTTATATAATTTTTATTGTAGAAATCATAGGCTCTTTGAGGAAAAGGGGCATCTTATTGTGTTTCTAATGGTGCCTAACACAATGTGATATATACATATAAATATATAGATATATGCATATGTACATATATACACACATAAATTTCATTTTGTAGGAGTAGTAATGGGGAAATTCCACATACTTTATAGAATGGTATAATAGACAAATATAAATGCAAAAATCTAGATGTCGGGATGATAATTAAAAATATGGGGAACTAGAAGACACAGATTTGTAGATGAACATTTGCCAACATTTAAATGAGAATTCCTATTGTATACCTACTTCTGAAGGATTGCCCTTTTGACTGAAGTGTGTGGATGATCTAGGAAAATGTCAGAGAAAACTTAATTCACCATGTAAACATTAGGTCATATGTATGTATATCTTATCCAACAATATGATGTCAGGGACATAGTGAAGTCACCTCAAGAGTGATTTATTCTTCTATCTTTCAATTAAAAAATTATTGAAGTTAATGTTAACCAAATATAGTGGGTTTCCCTATCAGTGAAGGTAGAGCCAAGACAAGCACAGCTAAGAAGTAAAAGAATGGAGAAAGATTCTTACCTGCAACAGGTAAGGTGTGCATGAGAGATGATGTGATGTCATTCCTGAACAAAGGAAGAATAGATTTTATTGAGGGACACTGTAAACATTCATGTAGGAAAGAATTTTGTAGGTGGCCACATTACTGGGCCTTGCAATTAAGGAATACATTTCTGAGCATGTTCAGTTTGAAATCATAGTTATAGAAGGGAAGAAGTCCCACACATTTTGGAGTATATGTAACTTAAAATCAAGGTAATAAATATATGAGGAAGACAAGAACTGTTTTTGGAAGTGTTCACTTTCTGTGGTAAAGAAGGCTGACAGAAACACTTCTATGCATTTCCAACTTTGTTTACATACAAAGAAATTAAAGGGTACTTTGATGTTGCATTAATATAGGAGCATGTCCCCCACGGTGCCTACCTGGCTTTATGGCTGACAAATTCACAAAAAGTAAACTAAAAGGATGCTGCCTTCTTATTTCACTAAAGAAATTTGAGGCACCCTCACATTCTTATTCTGTAGAATGATCTATGGAGCTAGGTATGGTGGCACAGCCCTATCATTTTGGCACTCTGAAGACAGGAGGCTCATTTCAAGATCATCCTGAGCTGTATACAAAGTTTGAAAACAGTCTGGGTTACCTGAAACATTGTCTCAATCAAAAAACAAACAAAATAAAACCTCTATGAATAAATAAATGAGTTATATATTACTTTCCAAACATTTCTTTTTTCAAAGAATTACAATGTATGTTATTTTAGAGCAGTGGTTCTCAACCTCCCTAATGATGAAAGCCTATTTTAATACAGTTACTCAGGTTGCAGTGACCCGTAACCTTAAAATTATTTTGTTGTTACTTCATAACTGTAATTTTGCTACAGTTATGAATCATAATCTAACTATCAGATATGCATAATATCTGATAAGTTACCCAAATGGGATCATGGCTCACAGGTTGAGAACCACGGTTATAAAGGTTTGTGAAGAGGTTGCCATTTGTTAAGAAATCTTCATTTATTTACCATATTCAGTTGATCAAAAAAAAATACTTTTCACCACCCATAACTTTTTTAGAAGAATGAAACAACTCACACAAATATGCACTTCTCTAAAAACTTTCTCCTGAACTTTAAAACTTCTGTTTTTAGTAGAAACTGGGTTAAAATGCATTCCCCATAAATTTTTGCTTAATGTCCAGAAATGGGGAAAGAGGGGGGTGTGCATTTTTAAAAATTTCTTCTCTTTGTTAAATTTTCTTTCCATTTCTATTAACATGTTGCATTATATAGTTAAATATTCCCTGGGACTATATCAGACCCTTATACACACCAGCCTCTTGAAGTCAGTCAAAAAGCTGGAAGTAATTTTCTATGATCCTGACCACTCAGCCCATCCCAGCTTGTTCTTATTACAAGGACCACTGAGCAGATTTGAACTCTGCCAGAAAACAATTGTAGAACCATCATAATTTGGAGCAGGAAAGGATGAGACTGTCTGATACAGAATAGAAACTTGTCTTAGCTTGACACGCACATACCCTCCCTAGCAGATCCTAAAGCAAAACTTTCTTGGAGGAATATTGTGGGCTAAGTGGTCTTACAGAGGAGCAACCTTATGGTTGGGACTTGAGTATTAAATCAAACACAACTGGAAAGTCAGATAAAGAGCAATATCAAGTTGCATGCCCTACCCCACCCCCCAGTAGCTAAGGTTCATCTCAGGGAGTGTTCAGGGGAACTTAGAAAAATGAGTCTCTAAATTTCCCTGTTGTGAGAGATAACAAGGTCCCATTCCTTGACAGTAATGGCTCCATGAGAATCAACTCCATATGTTTTGGGGTTGTGAATCCAGGACTGCCTGAGGATGGGATTCCTATTTCTACCTGAAAAGCCTGAAATGGAGAAGTCCATGTATACATAGATAGAAGCAGAGCATTCAAGTTGAACCAAAGGACATGTGTTGAAATCCAAGTAGAAAATGGTCACTGTTGCAGTTGGCTAGAATAAAAGGTCTTTGATGCTGTCCTTAGACAGCATTCAATTTGGTAATCAAAAAACACAATAAACAGTGTTTAATGGTTTATCAGAGTAAAGTCCAAATACTGCCTTGGTGAAGAGTTCAGTGGGTTATCTCAGACCACAAAGGTTTCTTGATGGTAAAGAGAATGGAAGCTAGCCATTCTGATTGATTCCTTGTTATTTTGGGACTTCAGGCCATTGTACTGCTTAGGTCATGGGTATATTCTTGCTGTGGTACCAAATCATGGAAGTAAGTTGCCGTTCTGTTGTACCACAGAGTCTGAGCAGAACTTGAGACATTTCAGGCTTGTGTAGTAGCAATGACAGGAAGCAAATGCATGAGAAACCAAGACTGATAATGAAAGGAATGACTGTGACAAGGAGCCAGGAGAGGCTTAAATGAAATGTGGCTTTTGATGCCTGCCTTGGACCCTCATAATATAGGCTTCATTCACTTTCTCAGTTTGAAAGGGTACAGTTTGTGTCATACTTGGAAGTTGGGCTGAGTAACTGTCATTATGAAAACTTCTGAGCCTGTTCTTTCTCTACAAATACTTGAGGTAATAATGGAGGAATGCTAAAGAGTGGATCAAATTTAATGGGCCTTTGTGGCCACACTGAAGGCTACTCTATGTAGGGGTTTTATGTTGCTACTGGTGCTTCCATTGCCCCCACTTTCCTCATGTAGGGGAAAATAGGGAGATGATTAAGTAAAAGGAGAAAGGATGGTCTCTTGAAATTTAAGTATCACATTTCTGGAATTTTTCTTAGGAACGGGTCAACATTCCTTTCTCAGTGCACTTAAAGGGCACTATTTATTCAGGAGGAAGTTGACACAGAGCCTCACTTTGTAGCCCAGACTGAACTCAAACCAAACTCATGGCAAAGTTCTTGCCTCAGCCTCCCAAGTATTGGGACTATATAACTCAGCCACCCTATGCAGAAACATTTTAATGAGCTAGCAATAATGTGCATAGATAGGTGCCCAGTGCAGAACAAACAAGAAGGTTTTTGTACAAGAGAACCCTCTCTATCTTTTCCCTGGCACCTGAGTTTTAGGCACCTATATTATTCTTTCCATTTTTTCTTTTTTATTGGATATTTTATTTATTTATATTTTGAATGTTATTCCCTTTCCCAATTTCCCCCTAGAAACTCACTATCCCATCTCCCCTCCTCCTGCTCCCTCTTTGATTTTCAAAAAGAATTTTTTTTAATTTGGGAGGAAGTCTATGATCTATAGAAAGCAGTATAGGAAGTATCAAAAGTTCTCAGATGTCATTGTTCTGCCAGTTCCTATGACCAACCCATTTGCCAAGATTGAGGCATAGCACTGCTGGCACATTATTCTTGATTTCTTGTACTTCCAAGTAATTATTGTCTCTTTTCCTGACATTAAATAGGAACCCAGGTCACCCAAATACTAACATTTCTCTGAACTAGGATACCTCTTTCTTTATGAGTGAGCAGTAACTCAACACTGACCTACCAAGAGACAACCAAGTCTAGTTGACCCAATTGACATGACCCTATAAGAATTACATCAGTTCTGGCAGCCCTGAAATGGTTTATTACTAAAACTAAATCCAGCTGAATTCTATTGAAGTCAGTTTTAAAACACATATTTACATGCTTACAAACTTACCTTCCCACAGTCTGAAACTTCTGAATATTCTCTAAAGCTGTAGAATATTTGGTTTTGAAGTAAGCAGGCTAGCCTTATGTGTAAGCATGTCATCAGAAACAGGGTGGAAGGTCAGAGCACACATTTGAACACCACAGTTGACACAGATGAGATGATAAAATTCTAAACTTGGTAGACAAAATGTCTCAATGGAAATACTATCAGTTAGGAATGTGTGGTTCTCTGTCCTAAACAGATGTTCTCCAGCTGGGAGAGTTGTAACAACAAAAAATGCATCCAAGACCTGCTAATGGACAGACCTCTGAACATGGCCTTCCAAGGGCTTAAAATATTTAGATTGCTTAAAAGTTCTCAAGACTTAAAAATGAAAAGTTCAGGTGTCAGTCACTACTAGTTGACCATCTATTTGAAATATTTGGAGAGTTGGATATATTTTGTATATTTCACCAATGAGGAGTAAGGAAAATGGAACCCATGGCAAGAATGGTCCAGTTTCTCAGCATCTAATCCCCAGCCCATCTGCAATTGGCCTTGAGACTGATGAATTCATTTTCATTCCAACTAAAGCAAGTCTGGGCTGCTTCCCTGAAGTCTTATGAGTAGTAACTTTCATTTTTGCAACATCTTATGCCTGTGAAGCATGGAGGTCAAGAGATCTGACTTCTGAAGTTTTCGACATTCAGCCACCAGAGGCTGCTCCGACGCTGTCATCCTCTTTTAACTCTGGGTCCAAATTTCACTGGTGAGGCTTGTACAGACTGATTTCCCTTCTGTTGCTTTGACTTTTCCCTGTTCAATACAGTTCCCTGGTGGTCTGCTGCTTGGAGTGGATGATTAATTATAGTTAAAGAGGAACTGCTGAAAGAAAAAAAAAAACCCTGATTGATCAGTGTTTTGCCTTTCTCTCTATTTTTAAGCTCTTAATCTTGTTCAACTTCTTTTAAATGAAAGAGAATTAGGTGAAGTAGAAAGAGGGATGCTTTTCTACTAGCACTGGCTAATTTTTCATTTATGTCTTCTCTGTGTTGATGCAACAACAATAACAACAACAAAACCAAAACAAACAAACAAACAAAACACACCACACACTTCCAAAGGTTTTTTTATTTAAATAAAATGAAAAAAAGAAAAGAAAGAAAAAAAGAAAAAAGAAAGAAAGAAAGAAAGAAAGAAAGAAAGAAAGAAAGAAAGAAAGAAAGAAAGAAAGAAAGAAAGAAAGAAAGGAGGCAAAAACTATTATTCCATATGGCTCTGTCTTCCTGCTGCCTGGCAGAACTCTCAGCTGCTTCTCCAGCATTGTTTGCTTTTGGCCTCCATGTTCCCTACCATGATGAGAATTAAATAAACCTCTGAAACTGTAAACAAACCCCATTTAAAGTTGCTGTGGTCATCTTGTCTCTTCACAACAATAGAACACTGAGTAAGACAGCATCTAAAACAACTGTCCATTGTCTTGGTACACATGCTACAAATTTCAAGGTCCCATAGTTAGGAAATTCACTGTGTCAAGAAATAGAGGCCAGAGCTGGAGATGTGACCCAATTGTACAGTATTTGCCTAGTGCCTAGCATGTATGAAATCTTGGTTTTGGTCTCTAGCATTTCATAAACCTGGATATGTTGGCTCATGCCTGCAAACAAAGCCCTGGAAAAGTAGGTAGGGGAGGATCAGAAGTTCACAATTATCATGGAATAGATAGTGAATTTCAGCTATATAATGTAAGAGAGAAATGCAAATGCAAGAGAGAAAGAAAGGGAGAGGGAGAGAAAAAGAGAGAGAATGAGAGATAGATAGATATATAGAGAGACAACAAGACACAGAGAGACATAGAGACACACAAAGATAGACAGAGAAATTGAGAGAGAGAGAGAGAGAGAGAGAGAGAGAGAGAGAGAGAGAGAGAGAGAGACATAAATTTTGGAAGCCAATGCAAATTCTACATTAATGAGTCTTTTCCCTTTTTCTTTCTTGCTTCCCTCCTCCCCCACTCTCTCCCCTCCTCCTCTACTACCACCTCCCCCCTCCTCTTCTTCCTTTTGCAACAAACTTTACAGATTACTTGAGGAATCTCATTATTGTAAATCCTTCTTGTTTATTTTTTTCCCAAAATTCTACATCAAATTGAATAAGGTAACTCAAATATATATCTCATATAGATTATTCAACTGAACTGGGAGAATTTTTCTATTAATTTCAACATATATTTAAAAACCTCACATTTTTAATAATGTATTTGTCTTTGTAAAGAAGTTATTGAGAAACCATGGAACATTTTTAAATGTTTGGTATCATTATGTCTATAGGATTATAACTAAAACTTTTGAAATTGATATTTGTGCTTTAAGACTGCACCATTATACAGTTATAATAGTCAAGATCCACAATTTGCATGACTAAAGGGATACATAGTGGCTTATATCCTCAAATAGAAAACTCTAGCCATACTGTGTCACTTGGAACATGTTTCATTAAGTACTGGCAGAAGTACAATTCCCGTGAAAGTGCTGGATCCCTTCTCTCAGGCAGGTTATGCTTTAAAACTTGCCCCTACGGGAGAAAGAATACCAGAAGCCATTTGCCCATGAGTAATACTTTATTAAACCATCATGATTTAATGTGGCGTATTTTTCTCTCAATTTGCATGCCTGACAATCGACTTCCTAAATATTACATGCAAACTGAGCTACAGAAGAAAAATAGACCCACTGAAGTAGCATTAGGTCAGCTTTGTGGGATGCATTAGTGACCTATCTGAACAAATACAGGGGACTTAGGCACAGAAAAATCACAACTTGGCCCTGGGCCCTGGGAAGTGGCCCTATTGCTTTCCAAAAGCATTGCATGACTCATTATTAAACATGCCAAGAACAGACGAATTCCAGGCAAGGATAACATGCACTGATTGAACTGCAGTTAGGCAAGTCATATGAAGTTTGTCTCACTTGCTTTTCCTTAAGGAGCTCCCATACCATTTCTAACTGCTTGTACATATTATGTGTCAAATGCACAAAGCAATTGTATTATTAGAAAATTGTTAGTTTTAAATACAGGTGGTTAAATTAATATAACCCTCATATCATGTATACCTTACTAGATTGTACTACCTCTCAGTTAAAGAAAAATATATCCATACCAATGATTTAGTTAAGGGCATAGGATCCAAAAGGATAATCATCCAGAGATAAAAACAAATTCATTAACTATGTGTGATACTACTTGGGCCTAAATGCAACTAGGATCATGGTTTAAGAGAAGAGGCTGTTACAACACTTTTACAGCTTATATGCTCATTTCTAGTAAGATGTTTCCACATCTTTATTCCAAATATGTTTTTACACATGACACTTCTGTCTTCTATGTTTTATCATAACAGGATCTTATTCACATTCTCAAAGTCTTAACCTTTTGCCTTTTGCCTTTTGCCTGAATCTCCAAAGTTCTGGAATTGTTGACATATGCAACTATACCCAGAATATTGACTATATGTATAATAATATATCATACACTTTGACCATACTCCGTTAATATACAATATACAATATACAGTATACAGTATACTATATAAGGCATTACTCATGGGCAAATGACTTCTGGTATTCTTTCTCCCATAGGGGCAAGTTAAAAAGCATAACTGCCTATATAGTATATAGTATACTTTATATATATATATATATATATATATATATATATATATATATATATACATAAATGGAGTATGGTCAAAGTGCATGATATACTTGAATAACCTTAGGTTTCAGATATTTAGGATGTCAACCACCCTTTCTTCATCACCATGTAATGCCTACCATATCTTACAAAGAAACTTCATTTATTGTTATATATGAATCATTAATGGTCATTTCATGAAGGACTTGGAAAAGATTGTGATTAACCTGAAAGGGCATTATTTATCATTTCAATATGAAAGGGTTATCATTTCATATTGCAGAGTTCTTCTTTTGTGAGGTCAACTAAGAGAAGACCATCCTGATTTTTCAAGGCTGTCTCTGATAAAGTAGTTGTTTTTTTTTTTTTGTTTTTGTTTTTATTTTTTTTTATGACCATGCCATATGACATGTGCGACAAGCAAATATCAGGAGATGAACTTTGTGTGTAGTTGGCAAATTGAGATAAGAGAAACAGCAGCTTAGGAAAATTCCCCTTTCAATTTCTCACTAAATATCAAATGTTGAAGAGATTATCTTTTTCTACATTCTTAGGTATCACTAATGGAGGTCCTATAAATTAAATCAACAAAATACAGAATACTAGGAGGAAAGGTGCACAATTTCATTACCAATTATGTTTACAACATTTCAAAGAAAAACTAACAAAACTCATAGGACTCTCAGTACATATTTAACACAGGAAAGGGAGGTTTAAAGTTGGGGGCACTGATAATGAAATAGTTGAAGAAACAGATGACTATAAGGTTTCTATGTGTCATTCTTAGCCATACCAGGGGAGAGTGCCAAGCCTGAGCACAGAGAATTTTTAAGTCACTTGCTGAAAACACACAGGAAAAAAAATAGGTGTGCCCTAGGCTACATACATTTTGAAATATAGGTAACGGCTAAATACTGGTCATAACCTGGATTTATTAGAATCTTTAGGGGGTCAGGTTATCTTTTACATAGCACTGATTAACAAAACAACAACAACAAAAGATCTGGAAACATGCCCTGAATACAATGAAAGCTAGGTTTGGAAGCTCATAGGCCAGACAATGCAACATAGTGAGGAGAATGCAGAAAAGCAGAAGCTTAGGAGTATCCCATCTGCAAACACTTTGGGCTGGAGGACTTGAAGGGGAGGGGGAGCTAACTTCAGGCATTATTGCTGGCTCTAGAACTCCTCATGAATGTACCTGAACAACGGTTTCCTGTTCCATATCCGGCAGTCTATAAATGTGTTGCTGGCTTAAATGTCATCGCTGACAGTTTCAGTTGCATCCTTGCAGATTTTCTCACTCTTGAGAAGTTTTAAAAGGAACTTTCTAATGATGGGTTCTTTGTTAGTACTTTCTCAGAAAAGGCTTCATCACATCAGCCATGGAGAGAAACATGACTGACACTTAGACTAAGGCTTTTTCCAGAATCAAAGCTAATAACTACAGTCCTGTATTTCCTTGGGAACAAAAAGAAATCAAGTATTTGTGGTCAATTTCTACCCACCATGCCATGGGTAGTACAAACTTTTGCAGCTTATTCACTTCTCTCTGGCCCCTATTTTTATGTAGACGATGATTACAGCATAATTTGAGGTTCCCTACCAACAAAAGCCTGAAGCAAGATGGTGGCTTCTCCTGCCAATGGTTCTTTCTTCATTTAGCCCCATCTTAGTAAATGCCAATCCCAGCATTTCAGCCATTTCAATCAAGAATCATGGATGTTACCCTGGTTCTCTCTCTATGAGCTTCGTCTATGTTATTACTAAGTTATATTTTCATCAGAAACCCACAAGACTCCTGACCTCCTAGCCCTGTCCACTTCTCTCCCTCTCTTCCTTCTTTCCTTCATCTCCCATTCCCTTCTTCTCTCCCTTCTTCACGTTTCCTCCCTTAGTCCTTTCCTCGTCCCCAAACCTGCTTTACAGTTGTATAGCAACACACCTAGTGACTTCCCTACCATCACCTACCCCTCCCCAGTCCTTTTTTTTAAAAAAAAAAATCTCACCTTGCCAGCTGCTTTCTGCCAGAAGTGCCACTTAGCTAAAAAAAAAATGCCAATTATATATTATTCCTCAACTCTAAATCATTTGTGCAATCCAGTTTTGCCACACCAGGCATCCCAACTCTTCTGATGATTACAAAATTTACTGGATGTGCAAATACCCCCCCCCCCACACACACATGCATGCAAGCACACAGGTACACATCAGTCATGCATTCTTAAGACCTTAGCATCTGCAGCTGCCACCTTTATTCATTCTCTTCCAGCCAGGGCAGTTCCTTTAGATGTTTTTGTTTGCCCTAAGCTGGCACACTCTGCTCCTCCCTGCTAACCGATTCCGGAGCTGGAAGTCTTGCTTCCTTGCTTCCTTCGGGCTCTGTTGAGATAGCTGTTCCCTTGGAAACCTTACCCACCCCACTAGTACTTGCTTTATCACTTATATCACCCCTGTCACTATGAGACCAATTTTACTCTATTTATTGATTTATTCTTTTCTGTCGCCTACTCATGAGGACAGTTTGTAGATTATTCGTATCTGCCTACATCACTAGTACCTAAAACAATGTCTGGCATGTGGGAAATGCTCAATAATACTTACAGAATGAAGAATTGTTAATTATTATGTAAGAAAAGATTTATTGTTACATTTTTTTTATTATGAGCTTAAGACAGGAGAGTTTCCACAGATCCTTTTGTCTTCCCCCTTTTGACATGTCTCCTTATGTAGCCCATGCTGAACTAGAATTCATGATTCTTCTGCTTCTGTCCCTCAAATGTTGATATCACAAGTCCAAGACTCCAATCTTCTTCCTTGCCTTCCTCCTTTTCCTCCTCCTCTTCCTTTTTATCTTATTTCATTTCCTTTTTGTATTTTATGATATAGGGTCTCTCTCACTCTATGTCAAGCTGGCCTGGAACTCATGACCATTTTCCTGTCTTACCTTTAAAGTGCTGAGGTTACGGGCATAAGCCACCATGCCCAGCCAAATTTTCTTATAGGAGGGATTTTTCTCCATGTTAGAGATCATTGGCTGTACTGGGAGCAATGCAAGTCTCTTAATACAGAGCTGCAAGTCTTTATATGGTGCTAATGAAATCGATGGCTAAACCACTTGTGAACCAATTAATGATGCGTAAGGACAAATCTCCAAAGCTGTGTTCTTAGCTGTGAAAATGAATCACAAAGCTGTTTTTTTTCTTGGAATACCATTTAGAAATTCTGAATGATAAAAAAAAGTTCATTCATATTTTTCAAAACATAGCCCCTAAAATTCACATCATGTCTTGACTAGCACAAGAAGGACATCCTTTTCAATAGGTACATGAATTGTTTCTTTCTCGCTTAATAAGAACTGGATGGTCATAGCCCACATTTGGTGAGCCATTTAAACTAAATAAAAGTTATTGAAGTACTTCAATTTGTTTTCAAAGTAAAATAGCAAACTCATGGCTTATTTTGGCAATGTAAAGATTTCTGCAGATAGATTGAGGTTGGAAAGTTCAGAACCATTTCAGAATCTCTGTGCTAAATCCTCTCACCCTAATACAAGACACAGGGGATGAGGGATTGGGAACCCCTCATGGGTGCTTTGTGATTTAATTCCTCATTGTGAAAACGTAAGGCTTCTACTCTGGGGTGGCAGTACCATTGCTAGAATGACCAGTCTCTAGAACCCAGTTTCCCACGAACCAGCTGTACACCTTTGCATCTTTGTGGGGACTTAGTACATAATTAATCCATGATAGATAATAAATCCCTTTCATTCATAGCTTGTGTTTGAATTCAGAATAAATATCCCCTGGGGGTTTTATTTTACTAAGTAGCACTGCTCTCTGGTTTTGATCTCCACATTTCAATTTCACCAGACCTGTTAGTATGTGTTAAATCATGTCATTTTGAAATCCCTTAACAGGGCTGCATTAATATTTTCATGTTGAAGATGAGTTCATTTATGTGCTAACTGGTTGCTTTCTAAAGGTGAACATAACAAAATTATCTCACTCCTACAAATATAGTTTAGAAGAATTATCACAAGAGATTTTGATTCACCTTAGATAATGGTACAAATATAAATAAAGTTATTTTATCCCATGTATGATGTTACTTAAATTATTCATATTAAAATAACTTTGAGTAGCATCACTATTTATACAATTAAATTAATACTTTAAAAAAGAATACATCTAGCTTCATTTGATGTAGTTTCTCAGATATTTGGACCTCAGTGAATCCTACTGTAATTCTTCCAATGAAACACACTTAGTATGTTTATCTTGCACCAGATCTATAATATAGGAAAGCTTATCACAGTATGTGTGGGTTTTCACAAGTGCTTCCCAGCAGAGCAAAAGCTATCCAATTATAAATAAATGAGAGCAAATATTATTTCCTTGGCTATTGAATAAGAATGACAAGGAACCTGATGTGCCTAACAAAGGGAAGAGATTTGTAAATCCTTATTCATAAGCATTTTATATCTTTATGTTCATTTTAAATCTAAGCATACACGCTTTGAGTGAAACAGGAGAGGGTATTTGCCAATTTTTCACAACACTGTCATTCTAACAACCTTTCTGTACACCTGAGATGTAGCAATTTAAATATAAGCACTCAGTTTTCCTACGAAAGGAGTAAACAATCCTGCTCAAAGCTTCTTTTCAGGAAAAATTTATCTGAAGATTCTTATATTCACATGATTAAAAATAAAGCATGATAATTTGCTTAATTCTAACATAGACAGGGTCTATATAACTCTGGCCAGCCTGGAACTCTCTAAGTAGAACAGACAGACCTCAAACTCACAGAGATTCTTCTGTCTCTGCTTCCCCAGTACTGGGATTAAAGGTATGCATTACCATGCCTTGTTAAAAGTGAATTTTTAAAATAATCGATTATTAAAACACACACACTATTAAGCAATATTAGTCCATGTGTTAGTGCTATTAAGAGACATCATTACCACGGCAACACAATAAAGAAAAGTATTTAATTAGGACTTGCTTACAGTTTCATAGGTTGGACTCCATTGTCATCATTGCAGGGAGCATGGCAAGTCACAGGGAGACATGGTGCTAGAGAAGGAATTGATAATTTTGCATCTGTATCTATAGGCTTCAGGAAGTGAGAGACACCGGGCCTGGCTTGGGCTGTTGAAAACTCAAAGGCGATCTCCAGTTATACACTTCCTCCAACAAGGCCACACCTACTCCCCACTTAGTCCAACAAGGCCATACCTCCTATGCTTTCAAATAGTGCCATTCCCTAAGCATCTAAATATAGGAACCTGTGGGGGTCATTCTTATTGAAACTACCACAGCATATTAAAGGTTTTAGGGATTATGTTTTAGTTATAAAGTAAGTGAGAAAAAATAAGGATAAGAAGTAAAAGAAAAAAAAACAAGGATATAATATGAGCAAGATTAACCAGTTATTCGTAACCACACTTAAACCTACAACAAACATAGAGGATTTAAATAGAAAATGATACCAATTGTGTGTAAAATAAAAGGGGGGTTGATTAGGCTAACTAATCACTAAGGTATTTGTGTTGTAGAATCTTCACTCTTGACAGCAATAAAAAAAGGGATGTCTAAACCAGTTTGAATTAGAGCACTGTATGGAACTCTGGATGCACACAGTGAATCGATCTTAATTCCTGAGCAAATTAAAGCTGTAGTAGGAGAAACAGGAAATGCCAATCAGCTCATCTAATCATGAGGTGGCAGCATTATATTGGGGGTTGATAGAAAGCCATTAGGCTGAAACCATTGGCCAGATAATTGTGAAACATTACCATTTTAAAGAACATGAATTCAAGGACAAGAGACTGATTTAATAACTACCCAGTGTCCTTTTACCAACTGATTTACTTTTTATCAAAATAATACACGGTTATGTGCAGGAGTATTGAAGACTCATAATGAAGAACAGAATCTTTGCCCTTCCCTATTCGACCCTAAGGAATTAATTTTCAACTGGGAAATAATTCATTTGCTATGTACTTCCACATTTCACATAATATTGTTTTACTGCTATTTATTGACTTAAGAATTTTAGACATTATCATTTTATTCTGTATATGAGCAAAAAAAATGAATTTTTCCTTCCCTGTACTCAACATCAAGTACCAAAAATGAAGGAATAAATGACTGAGGGAAGGAAGGGAGAATGGGAAACTGGAAGAGAGAGAGACTATATAAAGGAAGAAGAGGAAGAGGAAAGAAAAGCAAGCAGTGGAAAAATTGGATCCCTGGGTCTTACTGGGCAGCCAGCTTAGCCCACTTGGTATGTTCCAGGGCAGTGAGAAATGGTGTCTCATAAAATGTAAAGAGATAGATGGTGCCTTGGAAAAGACATTGTAGATGTCCTCTGGTCTCTACATGTCCATACATACATGAGCACACATGCATAATACAGATAAAGAGGAAGTGAGAGAGAAAAAATGAAACCAGAGAAAAATAGGTTTGGTGCCCATGTCTGATCCCAATACTCAAGATATTGAGAGGCAGGAAGATTGCAAATTCATGGTGAGCCTGGACTAGCAAGACCTTGAAATATCTTGTCTCAGAAAAACAACAAACCAATGAGGGAAAGATGGATACTAGATTAATACATAGTCTCTGCTCCTATGTATCAGAGTTCACTGTCAAGGTAAAGAGTTTTCTGTGACTATGCTTTTTTTTTTTTGCCTTTTTTGGGAGTTAATAGCCTCAGATTTTACTTACATTTATGAGCATTTGTTTGTCCTCACAGGTAATCTGTCAATGTCATTGTTTACCTTACAGCATCCTCTCTGCTAGCTCTTCCTCCTAGACTTCTCTTTATTTCATTTTATAGTGATTCTTCTGCTTGCACAGTTTCAATGACTTCTTTTCTTGTTTAATTCCCCCATTTTGCTAAAACACATTTTTGACTGATTTCCAAAGACAGTATGAGGGATGTAAATTTTTTGAGAGTTGTTGTGAAAATAATTACATTCTGTCCTGACATTTGATTGATAGTATAACTTGGCGTGGAATTGTCAGAAGTCACTTAATCTCATATTTTTGTGTCTTTTACCTTGTAATTGAAAAGAATATGATAAATCTATGAGAACATATCCTTATGCCTACAGAAGAGCATATTCTATTAATGAGTGTTTTAATTTTTGTTACTTGTACTATTGCATGGATATTTATGATATGCTCTCTGTGTTCTTTTTTTAATAAGGATCATATAAATATTTGCATAGGATAATGATTTGTCTTTGTCATTTTGGCTAGACATGGTACTCAGTTAATCTTGGCTAAACCTGCATCTATTTTGTAGATGTTAAGATTTATAGTCAGTTGACATTATATGAAGGAGATTATCTTTGAAAATATAAGTGAGCCCATACAGTCAATTAAAATCCTTAATACAAAGGTGAGGCTTCCCTGAAAAAGGAAAAAAAAAAGATCTTTCCTCAATGTGCTACAGGGTTAGCATCTGCCAATTGACCTATGGATATTAGGACTGTGTGTCTCTGCAGTCATAAAAGACTGAAAAAATTCTCTATATCGGAAATTATATATATATATATATATATATATATATATATATATATATATGCATTTTAGATTCTGTTTCTCTGAGGAGTTCTGATTGACATAGTCATCAATGACCTCAGGATCTAGGGATTGAATTCAGTAAAAGCAAAACAAATATTAAGTAATTTTCCTCTTAAAAGTATGAAAGGAAGTCATAGTAAAAATGTAACAGAATTACTTTTGGAGAACAGAAGAAGATTGTACTTAAGTCGAGATGGGGCTTTAATTGCCAATGGACAGAAATGCTATGAGAATAGTGGGGGGGGAGGGGGGAGGGTCGGAAACCTTTGTAGGTGGTTGGAAAGTGCAACCTCATGAAGTGCACCTAAAGTTGAAGAGCTCAGGAGACTGGGGCAATGCGATCCTTTGAGCCCAGATGTTTGAGACCAAATTACACAGCACAACAAATCCCTGTTTCAAGACACAGATCAAAACAAAACAAACAAAATCCATCTCTAAATTCAAAGCATGAGTGGCTTAACAAAGTTTTCAAAGGAAAAGAATAAAGAATCAGCTGCATTTAATCAGTTAACACAGAAACTGTTAAGATATTTCTACCTCTTAAATGCATAGAATTATTAAGTTGTAAGCCATAATTAAACTTGAAGCCCAGGATTGTGGCATACATACGTAATGTCAGCATTCAGGAGGCGCACACACTAAACAAATGTTAAAAAAAATGAAGGGAAATAAGTTGAAATATTTTAATGCTTAATTTCCAGGTGATGAAACATTAAGGTTAATTTATTTCAAATCCTGACAAGTGATTAGTTAGGTGTTTCTTACCTAAAAGTTTCTCCATACTTGGGCCTGTTTTCTTTCTAGATCCATCCTGAGCTAAGCTATATCTAGGGCAGTGGTAGGTGCAGACTTTCTCAAAGTGAATCAGGGCTTGTTGGCACTAGTATAAAATGTGGATCCCCAGCATCATTGGCACACCAACCCAATCGGTTTCTCTTAGACCAGGGGCCTGAGTATTCTCACATGTTTAACTAGAATTGGTTTTAACAGCTAGGCGTGGTGGCACATGCCTTTAATCCCAGCACTCCGGAGGCAGAGGCAGAGGCAGAGGCAGAAGCAGAGGCAGAGGCAGAGGCAGGCAGATTTCT
>NC_034613.1:147703936-147732320 GCF_900095145.1 Mus pahari
TCTCTCTCTCTCTCTCTCTCTCTCTCTCTCTCTCTCTCTCTCTCTCTCTCTCTCTCTCTGTGTGTGTGTGTGTGTGTGTGTGTATGATTTGTTTTAGTAAGGTATCACCATATGAAAAGGCTAAACAAGCTTGGGTCTAGGCTATAGTGAATGCCTCTGAAGAACAAAAAAATGGATTGAGGGCAGCTGGTGTGATTAGGGGGACTCTAAAACTTCTCAGTGGGGAGCTGAGGCAAAGTTATGGACTCCCAGGTGCCTGTGCCCTGCTGCCAAAATCTCAGAGAACTCAGCCAAGCTCACACATATTGAACCACAACTCCAGCACTCCTGAAACCACTAAGTCATTATTTTATCTGTTATTATTTACTAATACTGCAAAAACTTAACATATATTGGATTATCCTCAAACTGTGAGCACTTGTTTGGGTATATATCGCTGGCTCTACCAAAAAAAAAAAAAAAAAAATCCATAGTCAGTTTACACGTTTCCTTGAATCTAAAAACTATATCTGCAAAGGAATTGTATTCACGGAGGTTTGGAAAGGCTTACATTTTTATGGGGAGCTCAGAAAGAAACCTTTGGACATTTCCTTTAACTTGGTCTTGAATTTTCCAAGAAGCCAGCTAATTGTGCCTTTCTTGTCCCTATTAGTGAGCTTACCAGTTCAGCATTGTTAAACTCAACCTCATTTAGAGGTAGATACACTTATGTAAAAAGAAGTTTTCTTAACTAAATTTCTGCATTTATTGCTCTAATTAGGAAATGTTTTATCTGAAATTGTGCTTTCAGTCACCATCGGTAAAGATTCTTCCTCAAGTCCTGTGTTTCAAAATGTTTGTTTGCACAGTCCCATTAACATTTACTTCTTGTAGGTTGGCTATAAGAGTTTACGTGAAGATGGGGTGGGTAACTGTGTGTCTTGGTTGCTTATTTCAATTAAAGTGATACTTGCAGCAGTGTGGTTTTTCCCTCCACTGGTTTTTTTTCGGGGGGGTTGTTTGTTTTTGTTTGTTTGTTTGTTTTACAAAATTAGGTAGAGCAAGATACACTTTAAAAAATATCTTTGGGTCCTGAGGGTTGAGATTTTCTCGCTGAAATAATTCTTCACCTTTAAAATGCTTTAATGCTTTTAAGGGGCTCTTAAAGTGCAAGGATTTAAGGCCCGGAGCTAGTTAAGCTTTGAGCAGATGCAGTCTGTTAGACAAGAATAGAACTCATCCTTTACTTTGGGAGCTCTGACACAACATCCAGCTGCTTCCAGTCATTTGACTCCTGAAAGCTGCACTAATCCTGGTAAAGGCAGCCTCTCCTGCACCCAGGTCCACCCCCTGCTCCTGATTGGCGAGGCTCTCCGCGACCAGAGCCCGCCGCCTACGACGTCCCTGTGAACTGATTTGAAATAAGAGCCAGGCGGTCCTCGCTAGCTTGCGCCCGACTTTTCATAGGCTGGAAAAGGAAAGGTTGAGAAACTTGACATTGTCTTGGGTAGAGTGCGTATAGAAGCAGATCAAAGAATAAAAAGGGAGGGGGACGAAAAACGTGCTCTTTGCTGCCTGTGGATTCCACCGAGTTGCTTTTGTCTTGTGGGCTTTTCTGCCGGTTTTGGTGTCTGCGCTTGGAAGCCTGCGGGTGCGCTTCCCAGCAGCTTGCTCCCTGCCGGATGGGTCATGGAATTCTAAACATGAGGCAGGTAAGCTTAAGGGTTGTGATTGTAGCTGTGCTGGCGCCAGCCACAGAAGGAGGGATTTAGCTTGGGACCCCTGCGACCTGTTACTCCCGAGAGCGTGCGGAGTGATCAAATGCAGGGTTCCAGCAGATCCATTAGGTGGAAGGAAGGGACTGCTTTTTCTTCCTAAGGCTACCTTAGAAAGAACATCACCTGCCATCACCCCACTGCCTTGTCCTTACTACCCGTGCCAGCTTTTGCTTCTAAGAGTGGTTGCTGATGTCAGGCAGTCTTTGTAAAAGGTTCAAAGCGGTTTGTGGAATATGCAAATCAATTCCAGTTTGCGGGCCTCTGGAATGTATTGTGCCGGATTCATCTCAAGCTTTTAGCCTCTACCCTATTATGCTTCAGGTTAGAATAAAGACAACTGAACAGTCTGACAAAGAAGCACGCGGGGACTCTTATCTTATTTTGCTTTCACATTCTGAGCACTTCACTGTGTGTCCGAGGCTGAGAAGGCGAAACCAGTCCGGATGGAACAAGCTGCACTTCCAGCTGAGGCAAGCGCACAGAAGGGGATGGAGGGGAGGTGTTACAGACTTTTTGTAAAAAACGTTCTAGCACTTTAGGAGTTGTGTTTTGTGTTGCTGCTGGACGCACAGTCTTGGAAGTACTGAACTGAGAACGGGCGGGCTTGAGGATTACTTAAGTGGGTCTCTGTGAAGAATTCTAAGCCAGCAGCTTCTTCCGTCGCTCGAGGGCATGGGGATAAAATTCCTTATCAACTTAGGTAGAAGTTTATGAGATTTATAGCTTTGCCGTTGAGAAAAAAAGAGAAAAGGAAAGACTGGATTACAAAGCCTAGAAGAGGGTGTAATTTACAACTCTATCACGGTTGTGTTAAAAAAAAAAATCTTACATCAATGTTTTATTGCCAAGATCGATACTCATAAGGGGAAGACAAGACTACAAGTCTTTCAGTGACTGGGAAAGGCAGAGATTCCAGGGGAGGAATGCTAGCTACTCTTGCCAGAGCTGAGTAACTCCGGGTGGGAAATTGAGCATCTGTTTTGCCACCGGAAAACCTCTTCCCTTTTTTCTTCCAGTTGAGTTGGGTGTGCCCCACCCCAAAGTGTTCACTTTAGGAGAAAGTAAACCTTCCTATTAGTGGTTGGGCCAAGGGGTTTACAACTTTCTGTTTCACTGCTATAGAGGTAAAGCAGAGGCCCTGCCAGAAAGGTCAGGAGCAAAGACCCTCAAATTTCTTATTCTCTAACTTGCTCTTATGGAATTGTGCTTGGGAAATCGCAGCAAGTACAGAATAAAGCACATGAAAGGCTGTGTGTGTGCTTTCAGAAAATTGCATCTGCCTAGCTAGCTGGAGAGTGGTGCAGAGGCTGGCTTTCTGGAAGTTCTGCGATCTTATAGACCAGTCTCATTCTTTGAATTTCTAGCAACCACATGAGATAGACAAAAGGGGCAAGGAGGATTACTGGATAGGAGCAAGAAAGAGAATAGGTACACAATACTATTTTTTACAAAGGTCCTAAGCCGGAACAAAGAAGTTATTTGATGCTGTGTGAAGCCACCTGTCTTGTCCTCGGTGATATGTGAACTCAATTTTTAGAATCTTTGTGCCCACACAGTTCCTCTGGAATGGGGTGACACTCCCTCTGTCTGATGCCTAAGGCAGGCTTGTCCAGAGCTTGGGATGATTTTTCCCATGTGTAACTGTGGCATTTGTATGAAGTTGGAAAACAGCCCAGTGTTGAAGTTTTAACTGTACATGTAGGCATGTAGTAACTCCTTAGTTATTTAATGAATGGCCATCTTTTCATCCCACATCTCTGGATACATATATAACATTGTTCTTTTGCCTATTGGGTATTTGAAAAGAGGGAGGGACTGGGGGAGGAGATGCAAGAGTAGAGATCATTGTTCATATAAGAAAGCAGGCATGAGATGGTAGCATTACTGCATGGGCGAGTCCCAGATTTGTTCTTGTTTCTCTTGGTGGGGGAGGGGAGAGACCTTACTACTTCATTCAGGCAGAGGAATAACATCTACCAACCAATTTGTCATCTTAGGCCCAGCAGCCCCTGGCTGTATTTGCAGGGTTAGCTATCAAACCAACCCATGTGTCATCAGCTCAGCCATGAAACCCAATCCTCTTGCTGGTAAGTGATCTGTCCCTAGGGCTGTGCAAATGCCGAACAGTGGGGTGGCAGGCCAGAACAGATCCCTACCACTAACTAGTTAGACATTCTCCATAGCCATAAACTTGCCAACAGAATTAGAAGGCTACATGTTTGTCTGGAAGATTCAGAAAGTTTGGGCTTTTACCAGATTGTCAGCAGATGAACAGGGCAGGTCAAAATTCTTATAGGGTAAATGAAACAAACAAACAAACATAAATCTGACGAGTTCATCATGAAGTCATTTTAAAGTGTGCCAACCTCTCTTGGCACTTTGGTCATAAATGGAAAACTTTTCAGAATCTTCTTTGAGAAGGAATTTGCTGCGTTCCCAGGCAAAAGGAAAGGCATGGCCACCTGTTATAGAAGTCCAGCCAAAAACAACAGGTTTGCTTATGACATTCCCACAACTGCAAATATCCTCCCTAAATAGCAAGTCACATTCATTGTCCCACCACAGACTAAGAACAAATATTTCGCTCTCAAGTTGGAAAAAAAAATAGAATCTCCAGACAAACTTCTCTACCAGGCATATTTTGGGATTTTAGAATCCCAATAACTTTACAGAAATATACTAAGCAGCTGAGATGACTTTTCTTTTAGTCTCTTGGTCTCCCAGCTGCTATTTTTTGTGAGGCTAAGATGCTGCTGATGCAAGGAAGCTGTGACTCAGTTTGATCAGCCCATTTTGCATTCTTTAGATTGGAGTTAAAATGCCCAAGGACATCTGGCTTAATAATGAAAGTCCTGGTAGTAATCTTTCCTCAGAGGATTAGAAAGTCCTTTACAAACATCATCTATTTATTCTCAACCACCTCTCCATGGAGAGAACGAAGGGCAACTTGATCCTCATTGACCAAATGGTGAAGTGAAGGCAAAAACAAAACAAAACAAAACAACAACAAAAAACAAAACAAAACAAAAAGAAAAGAAATGGTTTAAAATAATGAGAACAGCAAGTTAAAGGCTAGTCTGCTAGTCTGGAATTCACCCACCCAGAAAGACTACCTGGGAAAACAAAACCTCTCCATCGATGTTCCTTTTCTTCTTGTTCTGTTACTAGCATACAGTGTCTCAAGTATGCTGTGTAGCTTCATTTCTTTGGAAATGAAAGCCTTGAAAGGTTTAAAAGACAAGACCTTTCTGATTTTCTTTGTCCCAACATTGAGATCAGGCAGTTTTATGACACTTAATAGGAAAATGCTATAACTGGAATTTTAAATATGTATGTGAGAAGTGGTTCCCTTTTAACATATGTTTTAAGTTTTTGTATATGCTTTAGAGAGTTTGGTGTCTTCAGCATATGTTAAGATTTTATTTGTTTTTCGACTGCCCATCTTTCAGGAAATGTTACCATTGCAGGACTTGTTGTCAACTAAAAGATATTTACTGATCGTTTCAAAGTAATTTTTGAGTTGGTTTTTACTTAGTGTTCAGTGTGACTCATGTTCTGAGTTTGTCTGGCTGTGGACCGCATAGGCTTCAAACAAATCTGTTAATTGGTAGTTGTATGCTATCCACAGACATTCCTGCAACGTTTTAAGGCTAACTGTGCTTGTGGATGTCTCCTGGCTTTGATCCCTTGTGTGGTAACTAGACATCCAAGGTAGTTATGGAAACCTAGGCCTTGCATTGTTGAGGGGGATGGGGAAGTATTTGGTCAGAGAGTAATTTGTTTGATTAAGAAAAGATGGGCCAAATCAGGATATTTTTTTGTCCACGTGATTTGAGTATCTCAGTTGTTCCAAATCAGTTAGAGTTCAATAGATAAGAAAAAAATATGACTGACCACATCAGAATATTTATTAAAAGTAATTTAAATTCTTCTTAATCAACTGTTTGCTATGCTCCCAGAGAAAATTGTAAAATGAAAGAGAAGGCCAACATATGTCAATGTTGTCAGTGTCTGTCTTGTGCTTAGTCTGAGTGTGGTCAGGTTTAGAACTCCAGGCTCTAAAAGAAATGCCAGGATCTGGCTGGAAGTGTGTATTTCATTTATCTACCTGCAGGGGTCACACTTGAAGTTTCCATGATGAAAACCCAGGTCTTGGGCACCAAGCAGAATCAGAGAGAGTACTCTGCTTATAAGAGTAATTAGTTACCAATTCTTTAACCTTGTGACCGAATCTGCTACGAAAACCAGTTTGTTCAAGGAAGAGAATATCAAATACACTTTGATTAAAGCAAGAGTAATACAGTCAGGTCAAACTGGAACCTAATCTCTGTGTAGATATGGGGAAGTTTATGAGGAAAATTTTTGGCTTATTATTAGCTCTTTCATCTGACACCAAACTCATCTTACCAGTTTTGTTTTAGGTTCTTTACTGACTCTTGTTAACTGACATGATGTAGACATTTCGTTTAACTAGAGGACACACTGTTAGATGCTCATCAGAGTTAAAGATTTCTTTTTTCCTTAGATGAAGATATTCTTTGACACAACATTAAGATCTTTAATGTCCTCCAGTAAGTGGTGTTAAGGAGGTAAAAAGTTGTGGTACCCAGAGACACAAAAAGAGGGAGCTTTACTAAAAAGAAAATAATCGAAAACTAAAATCATGAAAACTTATCTCCTTTGTGCAAAAACAAAACAAAACTATAATTAAAAAAAAAAAACAGGTTCTGAGTTAAAAGGTAAAAGCAGTAAATGGTCCTGATTGTAGCATGTAAGTGACTGTTAAATGTTCCATATTCAATCAGCTGTGTATGATAAATAAAATACCAAGGCTTCCCATCTCTTATCATTCAACATTTACTGATCGCTTCCAGAATTAGTCTACTTAGTTCATTTAGAAGAAACCACACAGTGAATGATTTTTGTATTTCAAATGTCTTTTGAGTTCTCAACCTAGTTTAATAGAATCCTTGCCCTCAAAGTACTTCCAATCTAGTATGCAGGTTTGATACCAATAGTATAATATAGGTTATTACATGAGAAGAATGGCTGTTTGCTTGTTCTTCCCTATGTTTATTTGTAAGGATGAAAATCCCTTTAAAAACTAATGATTGCCTAAAATTTATTGAACTTAAAGGAGCTGAGAAATGATTGGTATTTGTGACATTTTATTTCCATGTTCACTTGTAGACACTTATGATTTTGTTAAAATCAATTTATCAGAGAAAATACCTAACACAGAGTCCCAAATCTATAAATGCTTCCTGTTACATTTTATTGAGTATTACAATATATTTTATTTACTTTAAGTTTATTTTTAGCATTTGAGAGAGTATGCTTTGTACTGTATTCTTATCTTTAATTGATTTTTTAGTAAGCACGCAACATAATGGGTTTCACTGACATTTCACATGTATCATGTTTTTTGATCTTTAACTGATGCATGAAATATAAAAATTGTATATACTAATGAGATCCATGTGATGTTTCAGTGCATCCATATCTTGTATAATTAAGTTAAAGGTATCTGTCTCTTCAAATTACCAACTCTTTATGGCAAAAATATTGTGAAATCCCTTTTTCTAACCCTTTGAGAGCTACAATTATACAAATATTATCTAGACTCACCAAAACTTTGACTCCTATATAAGTGCGTTCTTCAAGTTTCTTGTTTGAAACTATACAATGTTCAAGTGAGAAATTATGCCATGGACATTTTGAAACACTATCTTTGAAGGGTTTGTGGGTGTGACTCAGCCAGACAAATGTTTGCTTTGCAAACCTGAGCAAAGGAGCTTGATAGCCAAGAACCACATACAAATGCTAGGAGTAGTAGTGCAGTGTGTTCCCTGCAATGAGTAGGAGGAAACTAGGAGTCAGTGTGGAGCACTGGCATAGCTGCCTAGCAGAATTAGTGAACTGCAAGCCAATCAAAGACAGTTTCAAAGGAGGAAGATGACAGGAAAAATTGCAACATGTAGAGGAGGTGCTCACAAGGCCTCACCCTTACCTGAGGATCTCTTTGTGTATTGATGGCTGCTGTAGCAGGGAGTATGGCCACTGGGAGTAGCTTATGTTCCAGTGGGTAGCCCCGCATCCAGGTGCACATGGGTAGCACTAATAGAACACATCAAGATTAATTTTATTTTACAGAGGACATGAAGTTGAGAAGGGACCTTTTTGGGTGGGGTCTTGAGGAAGTTGAAGGGGAAATAAGAATATAGGTATGCTTAGAGTTTTATTATATATATAATAAAATATATATTATAATATATAATTATAATTATAATAAATTATAATTATAATAAATTATATAAATATAATTATAATATATAATAAAATAGGATTTGCTAGCATGCCTGCCTTATATTTCAGACCTATTCACTAGGCCTTTCTCAGCATCCTCTCTGAACTTGTGGACTCAGTAGAGCCTTTATGCATGACAGCCAGAGAACCACAGAGGAGTAACAAAGAAATAATGATGGTATGTGTGTGTTCAGGTTGTTTATGAGGACTTTCTTTGTATGCTGAGAAGTATCTATTTGGATTAAAATAAACAGGAGGAAATGGCTGTGGCCCTTACACACATTCATATTTGGGATAGTCTATTTCCAGTTAATTAAAGCTCTGAGTTATTTTAGAGCAAGAATCACATCTAAGGTATCCTTGAATTCTCAGATCCAAATACAGGGGTTGAAACACAGCGAGAGTTATCAAGTGTTTCATGGAAACAGGCAAGGTAAACCTTAATAGAAAGATGGGAAATATAAAGATCAGAGTGGCTCGGAAGAAGAAAGAATGTTTGAGTGGTCAGTGGTATAGTAAAGAGTATCAAAAAAAAAAAACCTTAAAGTATTTTGTGGTTGCTTAATCATTCAGTTGTATTCTGCCAAAGACCCAACCCAGAACATACCAAGCAGCTTATCTTGATGGTAGAAATAATTCTGGTGTGGAAATTGCCTCTAACTGATCAAAGCCTAAATTGCAAGATAGGATCTGTTAAGCTTGTTCTCACTGAGGCTAACTTGAAGTTTTAGGTCATAGACAAATGTATAGTAAGTTTATTTTGTCAGGTAAATATCAAGTCATATTTATTTAGCAACAAAGTGAATATTTCCACCTTCCTTCCTTCCTTCCTTCCTTCCTTCCTTCCTTCCTTCCTTCCTTCCTTCCTTCCTTCCCTCCCCTTCCCTTCCCTTCCCTTCCCTTCCCTTCTTTTTCTTTCTTTTGTTTCTTTCCTTCTTGGATGGGGATGGGACTGGGGTCAAAGTCTCTCTACATGACCTTGGCTATCAAAAAATGTACTATGTAGACCAGGCTGCCCTCATACTCACAGAGATCCACCCACCTCTGCCTTCTGAGTGCTGGGATTTTAGATGTGTGCCACCATGCCTGCCTTAGAGGGCATCCTTTTAAAGACCATGTGTTTTCACTGTGTGCAGGTTGAACTTAGATTCAGTAGAGTGACATTCAAGAGAAAGAGCTTTTACTACTTGTCAGTGTGATGCACTGTCTGAAAGTTCTGGTTGAAATTGTGGAATTGAAATTTCACATCCATTTGATGATTTATAGGGACAACAGCACTTATACATTTCCAGAGTACACTTAGTAGACTCTGTTTCCTATCACATGTCAAATTTTAGAGTGCTGCTACAGTTGGATGTATTTTCCAGATTACCTTTTTGAGTAGGAAGGAAAAAATGTGGACAAATGAGATTTTCTTTTTCTGACTTAGAATTAGCTAGACAAGTCACCAGATAAAGCAATAGAGAGATGGAAGTAATAGAAATTTGTATATATTTTAAAAACATATCTTAAAAAAGATTTATTTATTTTTGTATGTGAGTACACTGTATCCGTCTTTAGACATACCAGAAGAGGGCATCAGATCTCATTACAGACAGTTGTGAGCTACCATGTAGTTGCTGGGAATTGAACTCAGGACCTCTGGAAGAGCAGTAAGTACTCTTAACCACTGAACCATCTCTCCAGCCCAAAATTTGTATATTTATATAAGATGTAGTATATAGGAAATACATTAGGGATTCAAACTGAAAGTTCTACTTAGGTGATGGTAAGTGGAGCATACTTGTAGTTTTGGCAGTTAAGGGGCTGAGCAACGAAGACCAAATGCTTAAAGGAAGACTTAGTTTCATAGGGAGACTCCATCTTTTAAAAATAATAAATAGGTAAGAAAAAATAAATTGCTAGTTAAAAGTTTGGTTTTTTAGGTTAAAAAAAAAAACAATAATTTTTGATTTCCAGGTACATGACTGTGTCTTGCCTGGAGCTCACTATTCTTTTGCCTCAGCCAGAAAGTATCAGGGTTACAGGTGTGTACCATCATACCAGGGTTTATAGGTTGAAAGTTTAGCATATGGTCCAGAATGACTCACATCTGTAAACCCAGCAGTTAGGGGTCATGGCAGAAGAATTGTTACAAGCTTGTTGTCACCCTGGGATTTACGGTGTGTTCAAGAGAAACTTGGCTGTCAGAGTTAACAGCATATCTCACCAGCACCAGCACCGCTACCAGCACTAGTTTCAGTGACACAGTTTAGCTCAAGAAGCACTTTAGTCATACCCAGGAGGAAGTTAGTTTTCACCTAGAACTGAAAATTATGCTCTCCAATTTTGTTCTTTTTTTTTTTTGTCCATTCCACATGCCTTTATCATAAGGTATAATTTGACTGCTTTCAGAGCCCATGCTATTATTGCATGTGTTGCAGAGTTTGGGACAATTAGAATGGGTTGTTGGTTGTGAATAGTCAGAAAAGAATGTATTATCTTGAGACAAAATTCCTCCCTTACTAGTTGGGAAGAAGAGGATCGGTGGGAATGGGAGGGAGACAAGAGAGGAGAATGGAGGAATATGGTTAAAATCCATTATATATGTCCCAACATGGAAAATATGTATGAAAACACACCAATGAACCTCACTATTATAAACATTTAATATGATATTACAAACTGTTAAGAAAGCAGTTTTTTTGGAGGTCCACATAGTTAAGGTGGGCTTGTATATCACAACTGTAATTATGGAACTTAGAACGACTGGGCTGGAGGGTTGCTACAAGTTCAAAACCTGATAATGCTATATAGCCTATTCCCATGCTATATAGCCTATTTCAGGTTAACCTAGCCTAAAGAGTGAGACATCTCAAACAAACAAACAAACAAACAAACCTGAATGGTCAAAAGGTGTTTCAGGTGGTGTTTGTGCCACTATTGTGTATATCTTCTCCACTCTGATTTTAAATTTAAAAAAATGCCTGATGTTAACAACTGGAGGGACTATGTTTGTTTCAATGAAATGTTTATGATATGAGAGGATTTTTTCATGATTTAATCAGCTGTGCTTTTCAGGAAAATGATACAGAACAAATAGAAAGGGGATGAAAAGTATGAGTTCATTTAGGGCATGTATGAAGGAAAAGTAAACATTATGGATGCTATGTGGTGTGAGATTCAGTCGACACTCATTTCTGTGGTCAGTGCTTAAAGTAAAATTTCATTGAAATTAATGCTACTACTCTTTCTGTCTTGGTGAAAAAGGTAAAAACAAAAACAAACAAACAAAAAAACCCCCAAACCTCATAATGATTGATTGAGAGACTCATGATTTTCTAAGTAGCAAACTATCACATGAAAATATACTATAAAATAATGAATATTTACTGTTTAATCCTTCTATCAGAAGGAAATGCTCTCTGAATATTTCTCCCCTCTCTACCATGTAAGCTGTCAGAATGGAACAGTTCGAATGTATACTACATTATTTTGGTTTAACTAACAAAGAGTGATAAGACATGAATTATTTGTGACAGCCCCGAACATTGATAACAGAAGACAATAATGCCTGCAGACACAGCCTACATTATAAAAATCTGGAAGCAAAAATGCTTATTATGTTAGGCAAAAGTGCTTTGACCTAGTTTTGCTTTTCTGCTTGGAAATTATGTCAGTATTAGTTACATCACCCCCTCGGATGAGCAGTTTCACATTTTTGTTTATTTCAGGGTCATGTTATTAGTTTTGTATATTTAGTTCTGACCTTCCAAGAACCAGACTAATCCTTATTGGCTTGCATTTTCTTTTGAAAAATGAGACTTCTGGGATCCAGAGAGAGGGGATTTTATGTATTAAGAAAACAATCTAAGATGCATCATCAGAGGCATTCATTTCTGCTGGTTCCATAGCCACTGCACTCTTGAAGGATCCAATAGAACATCCACTTTTTTGTCCTTGTAGTGTCTTTCTTGCTTTGTTCTGTGGAGACAGAATAAATTATGTTGCCCAAGAGTGCTATACTTGACATAATTGACTACCATAGTTAACAAAAAGTAAAACAAGGTAGAAAAGACATTTCCCAGCCCAGCATTCTTCAATTTAGCCCTTTCATGCTTCCTTTTTGCTTGTTCATCCAGTAGAAATTGACTTAACATATTTTTCTTATTTAGAATTTCTACTGAATATACTTCAAAATGAATTGCTTCCTTGGTTGATTTCAAACACATTTTTTTCCAGCCATTTAATACTTTCTATCATTAGAGGAAAGAGTCATTTAATTCTTTCATACATTTATGAATTCTAATCTTCAAAGAGTGAGAGTTCTTCTAGTGATCAACTTACATCAGATTTACAAGTATAATTTGCTACCAAAAGACCCTGAACAGTTGTTTTTTTTTTTTTTTGATCTGCATGTTTTTAAATTCCTTATTAACAAATGCAATCAGGCAACTACACAAAAGAATATGAAGTTGTGGTTCTTCTGCAAAAATCAAACAAAAATTCTACTATTTGCTCTTGTTTTCTAATTAAGGTTTTGAATACTAAGAATCTCTTTGTTGTTAGTGCCTTTGTAAATTCTCTCTGCCTGAATGAAGACAAAAAACAAGGGATTGTCCCCTTCAAAGTAAAACCATGTGAATTTTAGCCAGGTAAATTGCTGATTAGCTTGGAATAATTTAAAGAAACAGTACGTAAGCAAGTTGGGATAGGATTCAGTCCTAATTGTTATCTCGGGGAGGGATTATGGTGGGGGTGCAGTGTTTGAAGATAGTTTGAAACAGTCAGCTCTCAGTATTGTGTTCTATTTCTGATCTTTATGTTAATTTAAATACTGAAATTCTAAAGAAAAAAACTTCTTTGGAGGTCTTCTTTACTTTCTAATGAGTAAATAAATATTTTCAACTTTAATATATGTAAATATTTATAAATTTCCATATGTATCCTATGGTGACATCCACTTCTACAGAAAGTTTTATAATCGTTAAAGTTAGAAATGTAAGTATATATCCCTTATCTTACATGGTGACTTTCTCTGCGTGGTATTGTGCATACCCACACATATTTGATGATATGTCCTGAAGTTCTTTGCATATTAATTCAAAGAGAGTGCTCTTTTTCTTTCAACAGCTATACAGTATTGCATTATGATATACTGCCGTTCCATTGCAACATCCTATCATAACTGATTGGACTTTGACCACATGGGTAGCTTCCAGTCTTTTGCCATTAAAATAGTATACATGGAGAAGACTAATATTCATCACTGTGTTCTAGTCAGGTATATCTGTCTAATAGATTACAAAAAGTGGCTTTTGAGTGAAAAGGTGGATGGGCTCTCTAATTTAGTTAAATCAGTAAGATGGCCAGCCAGCATGGATGTCAGAGAGTCACTGATATAACACTCCTGATTCTCTTGTCTTACTCTCCCAAGTGTTGAGATTTACAAGTGTGTGAAATCAATGCTGATATAGGATTGTTCTTAATAAACACTTAGGAGTTTATCTTTACAATCATTTGCCAGAGTAATGTATCTTTGTTGACGCCTGAATGTGAGGCCCCTAAAATGTAACTGGTTCCAAAGATTTTCTTTGAATGAAAGCTGAAATAGTTTGCAGCAAATATTTATGTGAGAGGATAGGCCTTCATACCACCCCCTACAGCCAACAACCAATTCCACTTTCTCTTTCATTCTCTATCCAAGATAAGAAGCTCAGCTTTATAGAGTACAAATAATCTCCAAAGTGTGGAAAGCTCACTGCTTGAGATCTAATGCCTACAAGATGCTTATATCGCTAGTACTCAGTTTGTTGGAATTACAACTATTTTTCAAGGTATTAGTAAGAGGCTCCACTTAAATTACCATCATTTTTTTGAGACAAGGTTTCTCTGTATAACAGCTCTAGTTGTCCTGGAACTAGCTCGGTAGATCAGACTGACCTAGAACTCATAGAAATCCACATATCTCTGTCTCCTCAGTGTTGGGATTAAAGATGTGCACCACTATTTCCCAGCCTTGAAAATATCATTTCTTTAAATTCATTTCCTTCTTTTTCTCAGATCAAGTATCAGAGTACAGCATCTATTACAATGATTTAAATATTCATGCACATGTTCTGTATCACCCTTCCTTTTTTTGATTCCCTCAGTAAGTTTTTTTAAAAAAATTGATATTTTCTTTATTTACATTTCAAATGTTATCCCCTTTCCTGGTTTCTCCTCCAAAAAACATACTCCCTCTATGCCCTCTCCTCTCCCCCTGCTCACCAACTCACCCACTCCTGCTTCCTGGCCCTGGCATTCCCCCACAGTGAGGCATAAAACCTTCATAGGACAAAGGGCCTCTCCCCTCCCATTGATGTCCAAGTAGACCATCCTCTGCTGCATATGCAGCTGGAGCCATGAGTCCCACCATGTGTGATCTTTGGTTGGTGGTTTAGTCCCTGGGAGCTGTGGGACTAGTTCATATTATTGTTCCTCCTATGAGGCGGCAAGACCCTTCAGCTATCACACTTCCTTAATTTTTTCTGTGTATGGTATGTGTGTATAGTGTGTGCATGTATTTTCATATGTGTGAGCATTTATGTATGTATAGGTACATTTGCATGTGTGTATGTAGGTCACAAGTTGACATCAGGCATGTTTTGTCAATTGTTCTCTACCTTATATATTAAGGTATAGTCTTTCAGTTGAACTAGTAACTAGTCTGTTTGCCACCTCTACTACTACTGCTGCTGCTACTGCTGCTGCTGCTGCTGCTGCTCTTATTATTGCTGTGCTTAGAATTGTGTACTCGATTGTCTTGTGTACTCGAAGCAGGTACTTTATCACTATGATATTTCCCAGCTCTCCATCTCTATAACTTTATCCTTCCAAGAATATATAAGTGTGATTGAAGTGTGCATTCTTTTGAGGATGACATTTGTTTCACTCAGCATGATTCTCGGGAATTTCATCCAAGTTATTGCAAGATCTATTATTTTCTTTTCCTTTCTATTACTGTTTCATATCTCATAGTGGAGATGTCTCACAATTCTACCATTCACCTTGTTGATAGACATTTGGGTTGCTTCTAAATTGATAATATTACAAATAAAATTACTAAGAATTTTTATGTACTAGATTCTACATGACCACAAGCTGTCATTTCTCTGGATCAAAGGCCCAGGAGGGCAGTTGATAGGTTTTGTGGTAAGTGCAGTTTTGTCACAAACTGCTAAAGTCTAACCCACAGTGGCTGAACAGTTCTGCATTCCTATTAACAATGCATCTGTGATCCAATTTCTTTGAATTTTTCCTTAAAATCTGGTTGTTGTCCCCACTTAGATTTTAAGCATTTCATTAGTAGTAGTGATATCTCATTTTATTGCATTTTGAAAGGTAAAGAAAATAGTTTATGATGCATTATAGGTGTGAATTCAAAATTTCATTGATAAAATGCCAACATCCAAATTGGGCCTATTATATGACTGAATTGTCCAAAAATACCGGGGAATATTAAATATTGTTAGATTGAATGTGACTAATATACTGACAATAAAAGAGCAGTTGTGTTGTATAATATACAACTTTCAAGTACTAGATTGGCCTTCAGTTATACTCTGACAAATGGAAAGAATTGATACTGGATCACATAGGCAAATACCAACTCCCATGTATATCCATATTCTCTCTGGGGAATTACATATCTGTGAAAATTGTCAAAGCAATAATTTCTCTTTTACCAATATATTTATCTAGTTTTGGATTTGCTCTATTTTGATAGGGCCATGACCCATCTCCCTTGCTGATACATGCATAGTTGCCTGTCTACTCACAAAACTCTTGAAGGCTTTTGGTTTAAATCCATAATATGTTTCAGTATCTAATATAGATTCTTCAAGGTCAGGGGTGCTCAACTTCAGTACTGTTTATATTTGATGTTTAATTATGTTTTGTGGTGGCCAATTGTATTCCCAAGCATAACAATTCAAAATGTCTCAAGATCTTTCCAAATATCAACTGGAATAAAAAAAAAAAATCTCTGCTTTAAGGATCCTTCTTCTAAATAGAAGAGAGGGAGAGTCTCTATCTTCAAGTTACCCTTTTTGCTGACAGCTATCACTATCTTTAAAAGTTTTAAAAATACTTTCTGTACATTATAGCTATATATTGGTAGTTAACAAAAAATATCAGTCATTTTCCATTTTTCTTATTCATCGTTTCCCTTCTATGTTCATGGGATATGCTACTGGGTTTTAATAAGGACATTTTTAAACAGGTACATAGTATTCTTTGACTATGTTCCTGCTCCCATTTCTCCACTTCTCCCCTTTCTCTTCTTCCTCTCTCCTCTTCATTCCCCTAGAAGCTTCCCTTTTACTTTCATTTTAAATATACTGTTTTTACATATGTGTGCAATATATAGGATCCACAAATGACAGAAAATATGGTATAATTGTCTGAGTCTGACAAAATTCAATTAATATGATTATGTTCACTTGCATCCCAGCACTTATACATATGCTTTAAAATACCAATTTAACATAAATAAGTCAAGAACAAATCTTGACACTAGCATGGATTTGTCTTACTTTGTGTTGCTAATATATTGGACATTCCAACAACCACATGAGTCACAAAACACTTCCATAGACTATATCTATATAAGCATAAAGAATTGTGTGGAGGAGGTGGGACAATTCCTGGATCTTCATCTGATTTAATATAAGTGCTTATCTTCAGATCTGCTAATAGAAAAAAATTAAAAATATATAAGGTGCTTTATCATAGTATCTTAAAATTTCATTATGATTTTATGATAAGTATAATAATAAAATCTGCAATATACCATATTTTAATAGGGTAAAACTAATATATTTTATATGTAACATATTTTAATATAAGATGCATATTTTCTATTTTAGAGTTAAAATAGGATGAAAGTAGTTATTGATTGAAATACTATAGGTAGTATATTCTTATTGAAATTAGAATTAAAATGTGCTTTTTTACATACAGATTAAAAATCATCTATGTAAAGAGTAAATTGTAACCTCCTGTGAAAAATATGTTCCTATTATAAAATGCTTTGTTGCCTTTTGGTGCTGGAGATTGAATTCAGGGCCTTGTGCATATCAAGTAAGTGCTCCAATATTTAGCTGCATCCCAAATCCCTTGGTTGTAAATTTAAATTCATATTTTGTTTTTTCATCCTCTCCTGTTTTTGTAATAGAATATCCATTTGTTGCAGTTTGCCCAAAGATTCTGACAGTAGTTATCATTGATTTACTGCTGTCTGTTGCTGTGCCTGAGAAATATGTCCTGATGTTGTATTGTAATATGAATCCCCTAGGAACTATACCAATCAAAAATGAAACATTTCTTAGAAATAGAGATTTATAAACTGCCTAGAGGTCTTGCTATTTTGAGATGAAGGTGTGCCTTGAAGTGTTCATTTGTTTGTGATCCCAGCCAACTAAACTTAAGTGACAGTTCAATATAGCCAAACCACTTGGGAGCGTATGAATTTAATAAGAAAATTACTTGGAAAAATATACTGAAACACAGGCTGACCCCCATAATAAGAGAATACAGTTATAAATTTATTAGTTTCATAGCATGACAAATAATACTCAAAATATATTGAAAATGCTTTTACTCGATTTACAAACATGAAAAGGCTTGGAAAAAGAAATTTACTGTTCATTAAAATGAAAAAATGTGAAAAAAGAGTTCATTCATTTTAGAGCTCAGAGAAAGGATTGCTAGGACTCCAAACAGCATATCTATAATTTTCCATTAATAGAATATGCCTAATAATGTCACCTTGACCTTTATACAAATGACATAATATAATTTATATAATGTGCACATATTCTTGCATATAGTTTACAGTACCTCTAGTTTACTTATAATATGGATTTTATTATAAATGCAAAGAGTTTTTTTACTCTAGTATTTAGAAAATGATGAGTTTTGAAAATGCTGCAAATGTTCACTACATGTGTAGATTTTTCAAGTATTTATAATCTATAGTCATTTGATTCTGAGGTTATTGAGGCCAGAAATACAGAAGGCTGATTGTAGATGACCTTTTAGTATTGCATGAGCTGCTGAGTTTGTATTAGCAAATGGGTATTCTTTACTGAAAAAGCTGCAACTCAACCTGACCAACAGATCAGCATGTCTGTAAAATGTCAGCAGAGAAAATATGAAAAGAGTGGAAAAGGTCCAATAGTTTGACAATTTTCTTCAGTGACACAGTGTCTTAGAAAAACAGTACAATGGATGGAGGGAATCTTCCTCAATTTATCTGTCTGTTGAATGTGTACATCACTGAATTGATGGAAGGTAAAATTTTAAAATGTACTACATTGATTCTTTGCGGAAAATGATATCTCGGAATAATGGAACATCATCATGGAAGCTGTAGATATTTTTCAAAGGTCTCAACAGTGTTAAATTACATCAGAGTCACTCAAAGTATAATGAAAGAAAGCATGTGCAGTGTAAGAAAATTTTACTGTCAGTAGGTCCTTGCTTTTCTGCACCAGAACCTCCTAAAAGCTGAAACCTGTCTAAGAGCTTTGATATCTTTAACTTTGAACCAAGGATAAAAAATACAATTTCAAGAAACACAGAGATCTTCTTAGTTTTAGCAGAAGATGATGCAATCCTACTAGATTTTAAATGACTGTGTTCTTAATCATTAATGCCAAATATAGTTTACTCACTATGGTTCCTGAGTTTATTCAAAAATTAAATTTTTAAAATTTAAAAATTAAATTTTTTAAATTTTTTCCACTATGTTCAGAGCAACCTTTTCTTATAATTTTTATTAGATATTTTCTTCATTTACAATTCAAATGCTATCCCCAAAGTCTATACCCTCCACCCACCCTGCTCTCCAACCCACCCACTCCTGCTTCCTGGCCCTGGTGTTCCCCTGTATTTGGCCATCTGATCATCACAAGACCAAGGGCCTCTCCTCCCAATGATGACTGACTAATCCATCTTCTGCTACATATGCAGCTAGAGACACAAACTCAGAGGGTACTGGTTAGTTCATATTGTTGTTCCTCCTTTAGGGTTGCAGACCCCTTCAGCTCCTTGAGTACTTTCTCTAGCTCCTCTGTTTTACATTTTTAAAATTCCTATTACACAGAGAAACCCTGTATCAAAAATAAGCAGGTTGTAAAACTGTAAGGACAACATGCAATCAATTACTTTTTCAATGATGGTTTAATCAGTCATTTCCAAATTGGGGATTTGTTAAAAGTTTATGAGTTTTAAAATATTCAGCTAAGTAAGAAAAGACAACCACAAGAGGCCACATATTGTTCAGTGCCATTTTTAGGAACTGTCCAGAGGAGGCTTATTCAAAGAGACAGAAAGATTAGTGGTTACCAGGGGTAAAAGGGAGTGAGGAATGACTATTAATGGGGTGATAAAAATATTCTAGAATTAGATTTGAGTTATACCTACCCCACTCTGGGCTCTTAAAACAATGCTGAATTATATACATGAATTGGGTATTTTGACATGTGAATTATATCTCATTAAAGCTGTTTTTAAAAAAAGAATGAGCATCCAGAACTTAAAATAAAAGTATTGAGGACCACTTGTTTAATTGTTTCAAATTTTTAAAAGTGAATTTTATTATTTGGACATCATAGAGTTAATTTTCTCTTTTCATCTTTATGTGTGTTGTTAGGATTGAACTCGGGGTATGAGTCTTCAGAGTTATCTTGCTCTCCCTCAAAGATTTTCTTTTTAAATCACAAATTAAAACACTTTTACTCTGTGTCTCTAATAAGCAGAACAGCCTCACAAATATAGAGAATGGAGGTCACTTTCTTTCTTATTCCAAGTGCTTAGTAAATTGTGCAGGTGTATGCAAATGTGAATGTGTCTTTGTGTGTGTGTTTGACAAGAGTAGTGTTCAAAGCAAGGTCATGTCATTTACCAGATCTATAGGAAACCCTAGGGCATTCGTGAACAAAGTGTGAAGCTGTTTGCACCATTCTCAAGTCACATGAATCCAGGCTGGGGTCAGTACTCTTGCTCACAATGAGCCAGATAAGAAATATTTGGGGCCTTCAAGTCTGTCAGATGCCTTAGTTCATCCATAAACTACATAACCACTGTGTCCCCAGAGAAGTTTTATTTGTGGACACTGAAATTTTTAAGCCTGTGTAATTTTCGTGAGTCACAAAATATCAAAATTCCACGTTTAAAAATGTGAGAATCTCCTTGGGGGCCACAGGAAACAAACAGAGGGTTGGTTTTGGCACATAGGTCCCCTGTTGACTAGTTTGCAGACTCCTGCTCTAGGCACTGACTTGGAAAGGCACCTCACTAATCAGCACATTGCTGTGAAGCATGTTAAATTCCTCAAGCCAGGGTAAAAGGGAAAGCAGTAGTGCTGCTTTATTTTGAAGGGCTGAGCTCTTGAAAGACCACATTTTAAGTCAACTTTTAAGGAAATTATGAAAAATCAGCTAATAGTAACTTTTGAAAAGAGTATTCAGAATATAATAATGCTACTTTGTGTGATTTTATTTATTTTTCAGTTTTTTTTAAATTTTTAAGTCAAAAAAGCCATGAATATCTTGAACTTTGTCCATTATGAAGTGTGCCAAGGTTGTGGATTTTAAAGGCATGGGAATTTTTCATTGCTTCTGGCTCCTGCATGTTAACAGCAAAGTTATTCATTAAGTCAATACTTAAAAAAAAAAAAACTGTCAACAAGGCTTCTTTATACCAACCATATCTGCATTGGATACAGTTCCAGAGAGGTGATTTCTTTCCTCTTCAACTAATGAGTGTATCCATTGTTATTTTAATGACAAATCATTTACAGAAAAAAAAAACTTTACAAGTAAGAAGTTTCCTCCTACATCTTAGTAGTTTATAAGAGGATTCCTGAATAAACCAACCATCAGGATGCTGGCAATGCTTCTTGAACAATGAGCCAGAAATACAAAAGGAAGAAAGCTGTAGGAAATACATCGGCATTTTATATCACACTTTTGGGGTTACTTTTAGATTTCAGTACAAGTCCAAAGTTGAAGAAGATAAAGATTTTTTAAGAGTATTTCTCAGCATCTCCCCAACCTCCCACATACCTCTTGGTACAGTCAGAGAATTATTAAGATTTACAATTGGATGAAAAATTAAACTTACAAATATCTCTCAGAATGTCGCAAGAAATATCAGGAAAAGATAGAATGTTTTTCAGTAAAAACTTTACATTTTAACAGTATCTACTGAGAATACAATTTTCTAGCCTCACCCATAGACAAATATTCAAGATGAATTACGCATGCACCCTGCTATCACAAGCTTTACCATTATTTAAGTTTCTAGAAAGCCTAGCACATCTGGCAAATGTAAATTGTCTCACTAAGTCTATAACTCCCTTTCTTTGTTCTTGAGCACAGTAAAGAATACAGTATTCTAATATCATATGATTATTCCCATATCCTAAAACACTCTAAATGGCAGAGCTACCTTCAAGAACTGTAATAATACCTTTTCTCCCAAGTTACAGAAGACATACTTGAGGAGCTTTTTCCTCAGAAAAATTGAAAATATTTTATGAAAGAGTCTCCCTCAAACTGGAGATACTTCAGCATTTGTTTATGGTAGTGTCTGGCATCAGCTTTTAACATTTTTTTTTGCTAGTTTTGTGCATTAAATGACACTATTTTATTCATTCTTTTTGAGATGAGTAGAATGAGCTCTGGAAAAGATAACAGAAATGAGAAGTTACTTGAAAAGTTTTAAATTCAGTCAAATTTGTATCTAATGCTCTTCTCTATGCAACATAGTATATTACTCATATCTGCTTCTATTTTTCCAACAGAAAATTCAGGAAAATTAAGTCATGGTATTTACCATTCAAACTCCCTATCTTCTTATGTGATCCTTGACCAGTCCATTATACAGAATGGAGAAGAATGGAAAATTGGGGCAGGGAGAAAGCATGCATTAGATAGTTGAATGCAGCCTATGGATATATGAGCTGAATATGCTATCCACTTTCTACACTAAATGGGAAAGAGCTCTGGAAAATTAATTTCTAAGTAGAAGGTGACTTAAGAAAAACTAGAACTTGTATGGAAAGATTAGTTGTAGATTTTCCAAGGGTTAGGAAATAAATCAAAGACTCCCAATAGATTTTTTTCTTTGAATTAATTGTCACTGGTCAGAATCTGAGACCTACTTAGGAGGCACATGTTGCCAGTATGTTTACAGAATAAAAAGATGAAGATGTATTAGTTTGCTATTACCATATAACAAGTTTGCACATGCATAGAATTTAAAGTCATCACCCTTATTTTTAAAGCTCAGGACTCTGTAAGGTACTCTGGCTATGTTCTTTGGTCATTGTCTTAGCAGGCTGAAATTCAGCTTTGCGCCAAACTATGCTCTTCTCTGGAGGCCCTGAGGATGAATCTTCTGCCAGGGTTATAGTTGTGGACTGCATTCACTTTCCTAATATTCTAAGGTTAGGCTACTTCATAACTGTTGGTTGAGATCCTGCAGGCCATCTATACCCCTTCTCTGTTTCTGCTTTTTCAGCAACAGCACACTGAGTCATTTGAACATAGAACATATCTCTATATTTTCATTCTTTCAGTGACAGAAAACACATGACTTTGAAATTGTCCATGTGATCAGGCTGGGCCTAATTGAACTACTTACTTCCCTTCCTGGTACCACCTGTACACTACCATATGACATACTTCTGACAGTAGTATCTTGTAATAGTCTCAGGTTTTGGAGGTAAGGAAGAACATCTCTGGGTTGCCATTTTAGAAAGTTGACCAGCTATGGGAATTTTTATCTGTTGCTTTGTACCTTTATGTACAATTGGCTCACCTCTGCTGGGGTGAAAAGGCAGAATTGGAACTAAGTGTCACTAGCTTATTCTTTCAAGGAAAGCCATACATTCTGGCATTAGGCTCCTCCCCTGACCATCTTCTGGGTATTTATTGATGTCAAGAAGCTCTGCAGTAACAGTTCTCAACCTGTGGGTTACAACTCCTTAGTGGATGACTTAGTTGGATGACTCCTGGAAAACATACATGTTTACATGCATAACAGTAGCAAACTTACAGTTATGAGGTAGCAATGAAAATAATTTTCTGGTTAAGGGTCACCAGAACATAAGGAACTGTATTAAAGGGTCATAGCCTTAGAAGGTTGAGAACCACTGCTCTAGAGTGTAACTGGGCCTTCTGAAGATTTTATGGACATGGTATTCACAATGGGGCAGAGTAGAGCAAGGGCTAGGAATAGTGATACCAAGTCACTTGATCCTAGTCTTTTGTGAGATGGTCATTAGCATCTTATCCAACTCAGGCTTCCTCAGAAGACACTAGCCAGTTTGTGATAAGAGTACAGTGCAGCATTCCATAGCACATATTCTAATGCCCCCCCCCCCCACCGGAAAGGGTCATTTAAAACCTGTGTCCTCATTCCACATCCTATGAAATGGAATAATTCTAGTTAGTGTGTATCCGTTTGGATGTCTGCTTTATATAAAAGAGTAAGATTATTTGCCACTAAAAACTATTTTCCACTGTCAATATATGTTGTACTGGGTGGATTGCTCACATTTTATTTATTAAGTCTTTGGATTATCAAGTCTATTTGGTTTGTTAAGTGGATGTACTACTTCAGTTGTTCTAAAAGGTACTTTGTGAGAAGTCAGAAGAGTCTTTGAACATGAAAAATCACCTAATAAATTATATTTAAACTAACAACTAACTAAACAAAGTGAAAAGCATGATCCCATTTTTGTGGTTGAAACATACAGGAAAATGACCAGAAGGATCATTCTATGGAATACCACATCTTAGTGGTTACCCCTTCTCTAGGTGACTTGCTTTGGGGAACTGTGATGAATGAGTGCACAGTGCATTCATGCACAGCAAAGTTCTATTAAAAAGTTAACCATTCTCTGTTTTGCCTTTAACATTCAAGATGAATGGGCAAGCTAAACTCAATCATTCACATGTAGCTAAAGAACTGTTTTACATGGCTCATTCATGCCTCTCTTAGATCTCTAGAGGGCAGCCTCAAAGTTTACTATTCATTCTTCTTAATGCTGGTTGGATGCACATGTGCTGTTTTCTGTAAAAGAAAATACTAAGGAGTATTTCTTCTTTTATAACAAGGTTTTAGTGTCCCCCAGGCCCTCTTAGTTCTATTTACTTTGGATATTTCAGCAGTTACTGTAGGGCTTAACTGTGGTGAGTCTTTAAGCCCCCTTTTTAAATTCATAAACTTCCTCAAGTCTTAGAAAAGTCAGGTTACATTTATATTTCGTAACCTGGTTGGAGTATAGGCTGCTTCCATTCTGAGCACCTTGTTCTAATTTATGTCAGGAGGAATTGTATATAGGTCAGGGTGGGGAGCATGTTATAATTAATGGGGTGGACAAGTGGACTTTCAGTATTTCATAAGATAAAATAGGACTCACATGTGCTTGTAACTGTTGTGTTTTCAAATATTTACATCTCTTCTAGTAAACATTAATTATAACATATAATTCTTTTCTGAACTTGCTGACTGGTAGGTCACAAGCCATTGCTCACTGAGTGGAACACATACATGACAAGGTAGTAATGTAAAAACTGGAGTTCTCAGGGGATATCAGTTAATGTACTCATGGAAATAATCCAGCCTTGTGTTTTTCTCCTAAATTTTCTCATGCTTGAAGCACCTTCTTCTTGATAAGCTCCAGATGTCTGTCCTAAGGGAAAATGATGATTCCCTCAGCATGAGAAATTCTTTAATGGTTCCTGGTGAAGAAGAGGTAATTGACCAATGCTTAACTACTAGTCCTTTAAAGTTAATTTATAACTAATAGAGCCTAGAGTCCAAATGTACTATACACTCATATACCAAAGTTTCTAATGTAGGAGCAACATTTTTCATGATGGTTAAAGATGATTTTAAGAGTCTCAAAAACTCTGATTCTAAACTGCTCTCTCTGTGCCACATGCCAATTATGTGGCCCTGGGAAAAGTCCCTAAAACTCTGAGCATTAATCCTCAAAACTCTGAAGAATGTGACAAATGAACCACACTACATAGAGTTGGGGTTATGGTTAGCCAATTTATTTAAAATTTATAGCAAATTTTAGGTGCTAAAAATGCTTGGTGTGGTCATATGAAACAATGTTTCAGAACAAGAATTGGAAAGGAAAGTTTATGCATGTTAAACATGTTAATGTACTCCTTGTTTTTTTCACATAAGTATCTATTCCTCAAGTAGTTAGTTTTATCAAGGTAATGTATCTTTATGTGTAAAAGTGTAATATATAGAATACACACATACATATGTGTGTTTGTTAGTGGGAGTGTGCAGTGAAAAAAATCAATGCAGTTACCATGTTCTTATCTAAAGTACTCCTCATGCTGATTTTATTACTAAGACAGAAAACTATTCTCAATGATGAGGATGCTTGTCCAGATGTTGTAAACCTAGACACTCTGTGCATCCAGTTAACCTTGAGATCACTGAAATAACAGGTGTTAAACCAGTGGATCTTGGGAACTTGGCACCCTGTTTATTTCAAGATTTCAAAGTATCTTTTGGTCTTTCTAAGTGTTTAGTCAATAAGAGTCCTTGTAAAGATCATAGAAAGAATGACTAGGCTTTTGGCATCATTTCATTTCATAGGACAACAGTAAGTAGCAGGGTGGGGACAGACAACACATATGGAAGGACACAATAAATAAGAAGACAAGCCATTTATCTTGTCTTCCCAAAGTGCATATGGAGCTCCAGATTGAAATCCAAAATATGACTAATATGGCTAATATGGCAGTGCATGCCTTTAATCCTAGCACTTTCAAATAGAAGGCAGGAGGATTGTGAAATTGAGACCAGTTTGAGCAACGTAATAATCAAGAACCCCCAACACACAATGACATATGAAATATTAAATGTGCAATTAATATGGCTCCATTAAAATTCTTTATAGTTTTGCATCAAAGTCATATTAGTAAATTAGATAAATATACAAATATATTTATTTATGTTTTATAGTAGAGTTCTAAATTAGGATATGATAACTTTACCAACTTCAAAGTAGTCATCTCCCTTTTGTCAGTCTAGATGTGAGGTATATCTATGCTCTTCACCTTCATTCAATTCTTTATAGAAGTGTTTATGAAAACTCTACTGTGTTCACAGTATTTAACGACTTCTGACACATAATAGAAACTCAAAATACACTTGCCTATTGTTACATTGGTAATATGTATACCCTCCAAAAAGAGTTGTTGTTGTTGTTGTTGGTGTGTGTGTGTGTGTGTGTGAATGAGAGAGAGAGAGAGAGAGAGAGAGAGAGAGAGAGAGAGAATGATAAGCCTCAGTCAACAGCTGGCATTGATCTTAGCTGACATTTTCAAGGTCATTCCCCTACCTTTCATTGGCAGGATTTTTTTCCATAAAAATATTTTCCAAATGTTAAGAAGCCTCATGTATGTCTAGAGATCTCTTTCTCTTGATAATAGTTTAATTCAGTATGGTGATAGACTTTGGTAGCTCAAGTTAGCATAAGTTAGGCATCTGTGGGAAACTGGAATGGGGATCCCAAGATAGACTTGTAACTACACTGAAGACATCTGGGGCTATTCAGCTGCCATTATATTCCACAAGAAAACCTAAAACCTAACACTCTCAATAAGATATATATCATGTATAATGTATATGTATATACATATATATATCCATATTTACTCTTTAATCATATTTAAAGATGTTTCAATATTAGTCTTTAATATGTGATAACAAGATTGATTAGACATGTATTAAAATATGTTATTAAATACTTAACATTATATAGATAAGAAAAATTTAATTATTTTATTAGATATTTTCTTCATTTACATTTCTTTTTTTTCTGATTTGCTTATTTTTTATTATTATTTTCTTTATTTACATTTCAAATGCTATCCTGAAAGTTCCCTATACCCTCCCCCCACCCTGCTCCCCTATCTACTCACTCCCACTTCTTGGCCCTGGCATTCCCCTATATGGGGCATATAAAGTTTACAAGACCAAGGGGCCTCTCTTCCCAATGATGGCCTACTAGGTCATCTTCTGCTATATATGCAGCTAAAGACACAAGCTCTGGGGGTACTGATTAGTTCATATTGTTTTTCCACCTATAGATAGGGTTGCAGACCCCTTCCGCTCCTTGGGTAATTTTAGAGAAGAAAATTTTACTATTTTCCTTTAATATACACACATTGAAAAGCTTAACCTTGCCTTTATTTTGTCTAAAAAAATGAACCATTTTATTCATTACAATTTTTTTCTACTTTCCTTGGGCATTTGTGACATATAAAGTAGATGATTTTATGATTAATGTGAAAATGAACATGGAAATAGTTATACATTCAAACCAAGCTCTGATTTCTCTCCTTGTGATGAAATGGGAAAAAATATATCAGTGATCAGAAAGGAAAAATAACATTTGGAATTACTAAGAGCCTTTAAATGAGACCCAGTACTTGATTTTTAAGCTACATAAGTAAAAGTGGGTGGAGTCAGGCATTTTAGATACATTTCAGTAAAGATTTAAAAAGAAAAAAAAAGTTTTGTATTTGAGATTCAGCTAACCAGAAAATTAAATTAACCAGAACTCTTATTTTTCCAGAAAATATCAACCAAATGAGGAGTCTCATACTTTTATCATCATCTTAATTCCCAAACAGAAATTAATTCTATTCTTGGAGGGTGTTTATTATCAAAGTCATTGCCTTGAAGGAGCAAGAACTGTAGTGCCCTTTTATTTTGTATATTAATAATTATCACTCATATATGTATATATGAACTGCTTGTTAGAGGGAACATGTGTGTACAAGAGAGAATATGTTTGCACCTGGGGCATTTAAAGGCACACTAGTAGTCAATGCTCTCACAATGATATGGCTTCCATTTTCTTCTTCACAGTAGGTTTTCCCTTCAGATCTGTGGTTTAGCATCACAAAGTATTTTTATAGAAATAGATCAGTGTTTTCTTGTAGATAACTAAAGTTTGGCAGAGGAGCAACTGTACTACAATCCTTGGGAAAAAATAACTTCTATATAACAGAACAATGTCTTCACAAAGATAACAAAGTAGCATGGAGGCCAGATGGTGTCTTTCTTTTACTTTTGTTTTTACTACGTCTTTCTTCTTTGCTTTTCCTTCTTTCCCTCTTTCTTTCCCTCTTTCTTTTCTTTCTTTCTTTCTTTCTTTTCTTTCTTTCTTTCTTTCTTTCTTTCTTTCTTTCTTTCTTTCTTTCTTTCTTTCTTTCTTTCTTTCTCTTCTTCTTCCTTCTCTCTCT